>NC_137742.1:93243459-93298459 GCF_963264785.1 Psittacula echo | reverse complement strand
CTGTTGAAACAAACACTGTAGTACATAGTGCTGTGTAGTACAATGATGTGAATTCGTCAAAATATACATTAAGGGGCAACACTACACAAGGGTAAGGATGTAAATGTATTTTACAATTCTTAGCTTCCTATCATAAGAATAGTTCATGAGTGAATGTAAATTTACAGTAGGTGCTTATCAAATGTGAAAATGCTTGCAAATCAGAAACAAACTTTGAGACTATAAACATATTTCAAAGATAGTTCATGTGAAGAATATGTTTGATAGTAAGAAATAATGTTCTCTTTTAGTTTCTACATGAAGCAGGTTGGCATATCACTGTGTATGGAGAATTATAAAACTTCTGTGTTAGGTATTGTATGCAACCTTTAATCCTGTTATCAGAATGCTTATTATTAGGGAACATGTAATGACATAAAATATTTATTTATAAAGCAAGAAGGAGACATCATCCAGCATAAAGAGATAATAAAGGGTAAATACAGTTGAATCAATTGATTTTACTTCTTTGTTCCATACAGAAGTGATATATAAGCTATCTGTCTTCTATGGTTTTTAAAATACTTGATAAAAATATTGAGTTTGCTAATGTCTTGAATTAAAAAAAGTTATCTGACATTGGAAAGTGAGTTCTGAATGCCACTGTGACTTGTACATGTGTCCCATGTACATGTGAGTTGAAATATTTTACTACACTACCCTATAAAATCTTTTGGGTTTGACTGTAAGATGCACTTGTACAGACAGTAATTGGCCCGTTACAGAGATATTAATTAACATGTTAGAAATGTTTTCTTTATTAATGAGAAATTCACACATACTATTTAAATTAATTTGTATAGTTTAAAATTAATTTATTGTGGCCTTCGATGACCTCAAATCTACTAAGACAAAGCTGGAGTATTGTACTGTTAAACCATTCATTAAACATTTTATGCAAATAGTGTTTGTTTATAAACAAATTAACTGCAAGGATTTTCAAAACAGGTGCTGTGTTGTGAATGCGTACTAAATGATGTGGTACTGAAAGAATTAATTAGACCTTCAGATGTAATTAGTTGCAATAATTTGCGTGATTAGCGGCTTGGTTAAGAAGTAAGACACACACATTGTAATGCATGGAAGAGTCACTGCAGTAGCTTTGTCTTTCACACGGTGAAGATGAGATTTCCTCATGTTTAGGAAATTTTTCAAAAAATTGCTGACATAGCTGGAGTTAATTGCCAAGTATCCTGTAGGGGGTAACGTTTGGTTTTGTGGTTTGGTTTTTTTTTTTTTTTTTTTTTTTTTTTTTTCCCTTTGCTTGTTGCAATGCATGTACATTGGAAGCAATACCATTTGTTTGTACCTCAATGAATTTTTAAAACAGAAGGCTGTTAACCCTTGATCTTCAAGTCTCTAGAGGAAGAACTGATACTTAACACGTTCAGGGTTAAAAGATAGGCTGTGATAAGCCATATGAAACAGGTCCAGTGTTTCAAGATGAGTTCTAAATATTCATGTAATTTTTTTCCCTCTTGTAACCATGATTTTTCTTCTTGCATATCCAACCATGCAGTCAACCGTTCGATGTACATAGAGAATGCCTTCGAAACTGTCATTAGTGAAAACTGATTAAAAAGAAAGTTATAATTACTGATATTTAATTATGATGATTCCATTCCTAGTTATGATAAATGTACAATACCTTTGTGACTTGCAAGAAAACTTTTTCATCTTGATAATGCCTTGAATGCCCAGTGACACTATTAGAGAGTGGGTTTGAAATTAATTAATATGAAGACTTTCTTGATCTTTGTTTTACTTGCTTGAAAAGGTGGATCGACAGTAAACTACAGTAGATTCACTTCTGAAGTCCGTGTTGGAAGTTGCTATTGGTTTGCTATTTTAAAAGAAAGAGCTAAAGATTTGGTGACTAGAAACATCACGAATGCACAAATATGAAAGTAAAGCACATTTTGACAGAATTTATTGCTCTGAAAATATCTGTTTATTATTGTTAGAAACATACTTGGGGGCCTGCACGTGTATTTTGAAAAAACAGGTATTTACTCTGTGAATCTCTTTGTCAGAAAAAGCAAAAGTTTCTAGAAGAACTTGAAGAGTATAGAAGAAAAAGAAAAAAGAAAAGTTTAGTAAATCAGTTATAAAGTAAGTAAGTGCAGTTAGTCCGCAGTGTAGATGATAGGAAGAAAAAAGAAGCTTCTCAAAATAACACGTTTGCTATGGTGAGTATTGAAGGTTTTCCATACAGGTGTCCTATACTCAGTGAATTTGAGTTTAACCTTTTTAGTACAGAAACTCACTTCATCAGTATAACAATAGCAGTTTGTAAGATGAGCTGTGGGGAAACTGTTTCATCTCAGATGGAGGTGGTCACATTAGACCTTGTTTCATGCATTAACATAATGCTTCTGAGGCATGGGCTAGATGAGACCTTTTTTAAAAGGTAAGTCTTGCTGTAGTTATCAAATTGTTTTTGTTCTTTTAAGTTTTTGCCATATCATTTCCAAGAGTTTTTATGTAGCTGCAAATCTGACATAAGCAGCAAGACCTAGCAGGAGTTCTCTGGTTAAATAGTGAACAAAATGATACTGTATTTGGATTAGTAACTGGGAAATATTAGTGGTCACATATCTAAGTGAAAGTAAAACCCACGTTTTTTATGTCTACAAACTCAACGTGGAGTACAGTTCATTTTAGGACTGAGGCAGAGCATAAATACAGTACTTATTTTCTACAACAGAATGGCTATTTGTGGTTTTAGCAGTCTTTTTTTTTTTTAAAAAAAAAAAGCATGGAAGAGAAATAGAATAAAATAAATATTAAAAATGACAAAAGAACAAAAAGCATCATTAACTGCTGCACAGCTGCTGTGTGTCTGCTGTCGTGGGGATTACCCTTAATTACTATGGATGAAGTTTGCTATCATTGGTTCTTTGGATGCCTCACAATTGGTTTATTTTTAAGGGAGTACTTCTTTCTGTGCATGTTTTAGTAGAAAATGCAGCTGTTAAAGTTGCTCTCTCAAGGAGAGAAATCACTCTTTCAGTCCTGAAGAAACTGAGGATCATTTGACAGAGCTAACACAGGGATCCACTTGAATAAGTTTATTTTTTTTCCTTTTCGTTAGTCTGCTTAATTCAGTTCTTTCATTTTAAGTGTGATGTTTGCAAAGTAGTCTTTAAAATGGGCTCTTCTGTATTGTTTGAATTTGAGCAAAATTAACATTTGTATGTTGTCAGTAGCTGCAATGCATAGCTCAAGGCAATGAAGGATAGAAAGTCAAAGAATATGGGAAATTTGATTAAAATGAATAAGCAGTAGAAGGTCTTAAGGGTGGACATAGCATACTTATTGATTTATTTGCATTGTTTCTTGAGGCAAAAGAAGCTAATTCCATGGGATGTTTAGAAAATAGGTTTTAAATCTGAAAATAAAAAGGTGTTTAAGTCAATAAAATTAGGTTTTAGACAATGTAATCTGGCGACTTCCCTACTTGTATTTCTTATCACTAATTCATACAAGGCCACAGTACTGAGCAGGTAAATGTTCTTTGAGAGAACCACTCTCTGACCAATTTTCACAGCAATTGTTATGATTTGGGATCAGTTGGATATTCATTACATTTTGCTTTGTTTTATTTAATAAGACTTGAGTTGGGAGGCAGAGCCCAAATTGTCAGTCTGGCAATTAGCTGCTGTGCATGGCTTACTGAATGTGCTAGTGTTCAGTGCTGTCCTCTGACTTCCTTGGATAGTATAGTTTTTTTAACTTACTGCTAGCTCAGTGAAGTACTCTGTATTAGCTCTGCATCTGAGTCACTGACTGCTCGTGTATTATCTGTTTCTGCATTGTATAATGTTGCTTCAAGAAAACTTTGAAAGATCTTAGTGCTCATATCTTTGTAATGCTTTGGCTCTCGTTTCGAGGTCTTGCTGACTCATTTGTCTCAGTATTCTGAATGTTCTCAATGGCAGCTTTTATACTTTATAGTCTACTTGATGGATTGCATAGGTACCTTTTCAATGTTTCAGAAACTTGCTTGTCAAAATTTTCTTTCCTAAGTGTATCAGTGCTTGAAATGTGAGATGCTTTGCCTGCTAGTCTTTTGCTGGGGTGATAATGCTAACAGGCAGTTTTTGCAAAAGAACTTTTCAATGGAAAGTAATTTGGAGTGGACATCTGAGGCAAAGGACTGGTATTAGTGAAAATCCAGTCCATACCTTGGTCAAACAAAGGAAAATTCCTAATTAATTGACCTACCAGAATCATCTTCAAATTCAAAGATTAGCGATAACAGTGCTGTTTATAGCATCCTTACTCAGTAGCTATTAATATTTTTATTTTATGTTACTTTATTTTATTTTTTTCTTAAGGAACAGAATAAGGAAAGAGTTTGAAAAGTTTGAATGTTTATCTGTGAATATTTATTTCTAATGTAGATATTATTTCTGCTTCGTCCCTTATGTTGTATTCTTAATGGTGGTATTCTTAAAATAAGGGCATAGAGAATGCAAGTGCTTAATGGACCCTGAAAATATTTTTATAGTCAGTCTCTCCTCCTCCCCCCACTCTAACCCCATGAAATAAAAACAGCCCTAAAAACTCTAATAGATGTGGTTGTTTGCCAATGTTAATTTGGGAAATTTGAGAATTCTACTCTGTTTGTGGAGGAGCCAAGGTTATAACACTGCCCAAATGAGTCCTTCTTATTTAATTTTAATATTTAATGCTAAATAGAGACAGCTTAAGATGAAGAAAAGATGATGCTGAACCAATAAAATTATTAAAAAGAATTCCCCCCAAAATCTCAAAGAATATTTAATACCAGAAAAAAAAACCCCACACAAATGACCAGTTGAAACTCTTACATGCAATATAAAGAATATTTAATACCAGAAAAAAACCCAACAAATGACCAGTTGAAACTCTTACATTCAATATGGTACTGTTTTGCACTAAGACAAGTGCAGCCTTGGAGTTGGGGAAATGACTTAGTGTCTTAGGTTTTTAATATTTTTTGTAGGCACAAAGAGCTTCTTCCTCTTAAGACTTCTCTCTCAGCATGTTGAATATTATACCATGCACTGAACAGCCTCAGTGAGTTGTGTGAAAGGCAAGTATAATATTATTCCAAGGAAATGTGTATTATGCCCATTTATAAGGAGAGGAAGCAGAGTTAGAAAGCTGAAGTGACTTGAATAATTTTTTGCATTCAGATTGAGGAAGTTGTATTATTGGCCTACCACAGAGTAGTTGCCAAACTTTCATGTAGTCCAGACTTTTCACAGCTATACACTGGTACAAAATGGGACAATTTCCTAACCTGAAATGTATGTGATTCTGTAATTTCTTCTGTAATTTTAAAATTCTGAAGACCTACGAAGACAATGTTCCCTGTCCCCCATTCTGATGTTAAAGGTTGTCTGATTCTTCTAATTTGTCTTTTTCTGATACTGTCATGAAACCTGGAATTCAGGTTTCAGAAGCTTAGTTACTAAGTCTTGATTTCTTTTTTCACCGGTTGCCAAAATAGACACAATATTAGTATGCATAATAGTTCTGTATGACCACCAAATTAAATTTTTGAAACTCAAGATACTTTTTCTTAAAGCAGGTTAGTGGCTTTTCAGCTGGCTATTTGAAAATCCACAAATGCTTTCCAGGTACATATTTGTTCTCTGAAAAATGGCTCAACTTTAATTACAGGTCATCACTCTAAGAATAACCCTCACAGCCTGGGTTTCTTTTTGTATCCCTAAATTCTTGCCAGAAAAAGAGAATATTACTAAAACCTAAGACACATTTCATCCAAAGGAAAACAGTATCTCCAGTAGAGTTTAGATTCTGCATTTGTTCATTGTTGATTATACCAGAAATACCAGACACATGCACATTGGGGACTTCAGTATTTCAGTGAGAGACATCTATGTAAAGCTATCAGACCAATGTGGCATTTACCTTTTCTATACAGATATTAAGATATATAAACAGATGGCCTTTGTGTGTAGTGCAGTTTGTAATGAAACTGAGATGATTCAGAATCTAATTTATCTGCTACAGTCCTCAGATTTGTAATTTTGATTACAGCTAAATTACTTTACAGTGAATTTTTCTACTTAAAACAGTTCCTTAGTCATAAGAAGAATCTACTGCATGAAACACTTTCTGCGATACTGCTGATTTTGATACAACTGTGTATGTGGCAATCCTTGAAATCCATGTCTTATTGTTATGAATTGTAGGTTTATTGCACATTTATCGCTCTATTGGGATCTTCCATAAGCACAGGATTTTATGCTCAAAAACCACCTGTAAATAATCCTGTAATTCTTAAACATGCAAGAAAATCTGCATTTTTTTAAAAATGCACCTATAAACCTAAGTCTACATGGTGTTCCTTAGCTAACTTAGCTTTCCTTTTCTAAATGTCCTAGATTTCTAATAGCTATTAGTGTCAGACAGCTATCATCAGTAGGCTACCAGCAGGTGGCTTTAATGAATTTTAAATTAATTTTTGCATTTAGTGAAACTTGGTACTGAAAAGCTTCAAGTGTAGTTGACACTCAAAGCGTGTTTTCTTGCTATTACCATACAGCTGAAGTATCACAAAGTTTTAGAGAAACATGGCTAGACTGATCTAGATGTTATCACCAGACTGAATGAGGCTCTTGGGTATATGAATGGCAGCTGTTAGTTGACCAAAACAAGGTTAAATTCTAGATTGATTCTGTGAAATGAGGGTTAGAAAGTCTTGATTTTTTTTTAAGATGACTTGGTGTTGACTGTGTCAGTGGCAGAAAAGCAGAACATTTTTGGTTTAGGAATTGATAAGAGTTTAGGGGAGATGTTTGTAGTCTTGAGAGTCTGATGGTGAATAATCATTAATGATTGTGACCTGGAAGATAGCTTAGTACTTTTCTATCAAGCAAATGCAGCCACTTCTGGCCCAGAATGCTTCAGTGCTGGGATATGTTTGGAGGTGTACTTGTGAATGTGATCCTGTGTTTAGCACATTGGGGCTATAGGAAAATTCAGTCTGGAAGGGACCTCAGGAATTCTATGCTCTAACCTCTTGGGAATATAAGAGAATTAAATATACCATTTCTCAAAATTGACTGATGTGCTGACCAGAAACTGCCTGTTTAGTGTTCTCTTCATAACTTTTTTTGCACAGATATGCTGACATTTTTTACAGTAGCTGATATTTGTGGTCACTGAAGAGTTAATATCACATAAGGCACACTTTTCTTTTTTCAGCTTCAAAATATGGAAGATGCAAAGAGCTGAGGCCAACTCATCCTGTGGCAAAATGGGTGGAAACTCCTACACAACCAAGAATGATGGAAAGATTGAGGATTATCAACTTTTTAGTGAAGAATAGTACCAGGTACTTATGAATAGAGCAGTACATGTATTAACTTCAGATTCTTGGCTGAAAAAAAGACCCAGAAAAATACTTTGGGTGTTTTGCAATTATTCTTAAGTACAAATTTGCAATTGCCTAGTTTACTTTCATTTCTTTGTGCAAACACACAAAATGGAAGCATTTTCACAATTTTAGTTGAAATTAAGCTGCATTTGTGTGTCCATCCCTGCTAACACTGTTCCTGAAATGTTCCAAAGAATATGTTCCAAATGCTCCAAAGGCTTATCATTATAAGTATTATGTGGAGATGTTTTGATTAGTGACTGAACTAAATCCTGAGGTGCTTGTGACCTGCTGGCTCATTTTAAACTACATTCTGACTCCATAGAAGCTTTCTGGAGTTCAGATGCAGATCTATGCTTGGAGTTTTAAATTCATTTGTGCTAAATAAGACCATTTAAGTGCAATGCTGTCAGTAGTAAACCGTTAACCCAGTATAAAACAGCAGAGAAAATTACTCTCAATTAAAGAAAAAAGGGAGAAGAGTATCATCTTCTTCAGGGGAAATTTGGGAGGCAAAATGGAAGCACTCTAATTGGAATTTAGCCAATCTACAATTGAACAGTCTTTATTGTGGAAAAATATATTGTCAACATTTGAATATTTATGATAGCAATGCTAATGATTAAAAGAACCATGGAAATATTTAATGAGCCCAAGTCATCACATCCACAGTTTATGTCTCGCTGCAAGGTTGGCACTGTCAGCTCTAGTAACAACATTGTGTTTGTTAACATACTAAGATATTAGCTCAATGCAAACAAGATGAAAACAATCCCTAGATATTGAAAATATAGTGTTTCTGCAACATGAATATGTCTTTTACACATCCTCTATGCAAATAAGTCATGACCAGTTCTAACATAGTGAGGAGGCCAAGACTGAAGTACTACAACTATAAATTTTTTTTTAATTGACGTGGATGTTTCTGAGGTAAATTTAGAGGTAATTTGCTATATGGAAGTATATTTAGAAAAACTATTGCTAGACAGAATATTTGCAAGCTTTTACTACATGTGCCAAATCAAACACATTAAATTGTTTTGTTTTTAACCTTCTACATTCCCATAAGTGAAATACTGTATTTAAAAAAAATGAACTTAAGTTCAGGTTTGGCACAAACACTGGTTAATACCATTGATTTTTCTGAGATTGCATGAAATTTTCTTAAAGAGAACTTTGCCCACTGTATTTATTACATCCTGTATCTCTGTTTAGGTTCTTTATAGTGAAACCAATGTTAACGTATTGTTCTAATGGTATTATGCTCAGAATTAAAGTGTGTGTTCCCTTGATAAACATTTTTCCTGCAAATAATTTTTTATTGCTTTAAATACTTTGTATTTTAGAAATGCAGTATTTAATATCATGAAGATCATGTTTTTTGTGAGCTGAATTTGCTTCAGATGATAGAGAAATTATAGGCTACAATATGTGATCAAACAGCAATATGGAAAGTTTAAGCAGAATGCGCCCTAAGGACAAAGACTGGTTAAGGCTATAGGGGATAGAATAAATGGGAGTTTTAGTAAAGCTATCTCTGATTCCAACAGATAAATTATGCTCTGCCTTTTTGGTATCTCTTTGGGACTGTGCTACATAAATTATGACCAAGTATAATTTAGGCTTTCAGCCTATATTTCTGAACATCCATCTTGTACATTTTAAGTACAAAATTGCCATTTTGCAGAAGTATGAAATTGAGACAAATTTTTTTCATCTGTGCATTTAACTTCTGCATGCTTTATAGCTGATAAAGAGTTAGAAAGAACCTCGTTACTATCCAGAGGGTGATAGCCATGTGATTGCATAATTGTGTTAAGATCTGTGTAAGGATGAATAAAGTTTGGGGGGCAGAAGAGTGCAGAATTGGATATTATTTCAGAACAGGTATCTACTGTAGCTTTAAATAATAAGAAACATGGTTTTCTGGGGAAAAAAAAAAAAAAAACCAACCCAAACCAATCTTTTGTAGATCCAAATTCTTTATTTGTTATCCATTACATTAAAAAAGTTATATATGGAATTTCCTTATGAAGTACAGTTACATGAACACTACAGAGAGCAAGCCTTCAATGCACTTCTGAGTTCACTATTTACACTTAAATATCAATGTGCGTAAATGAATAAAGTGATTGATCCTAAGAGCACTATTTTGTATCACTCAAGAACTACATTGTGTAGTTTGTGTTCCTGTGTAAAATCAGCTGAGAATTTTGTACTTAATTTCTCCCATTATGGTATGTAATGTTGTAATGCTATCTGAAATTCTAAAATTAGGAAGAAGTACAAGGTGCATCCTTGTAGGGGAGTGTACATTCTTCCACAAGGAACAGAATGTGGAAAAAAAGATAAAACTCCTCTTTTGAGAAAGGCAAACTTGCAAGAAATTAATATTTCTGACATAGGAACATAGTTTAAAACTGACCCAAGATAGCTTTAAATAACATGCCAATAGCTTGCAATAGTACTGCTAGAGTTTTTTGATCTGTAATAGTGGAGAACCATCCCTTTTGACTTGATGTAACTTTTTCTGTATTGAGAATAAGAAATATCTACCACTTTTGCATGTGCACATGACCACACTTGCAGTATACAAAAGTTTAAAATCAGAAGACCTAGTTAGTATGTGTAACAAGGTGAATTTATTTGGCATTGCTTTGCATACATTTGATGACTGTAGCTGTGTGAATTTAATGCAAGCTTTCATAAGGTGTGAAAAATTAATAGAGGAAAAGTCTACTGTAGAAGTAGAATGAATAATAGTTTTGAAGAAGAAAATTTCCCCCTAAAATACAATAGGCCAATTTTTCTCTTACAGATTTCCAATCAATTAACTTGGTGGTGTTCATATGTACAGTGTTTTGCCATTGCAATATTTACCTTTCTCAGTAATTGATATTCCATTCAAAGCTGCTAGCATTCAGTAGACTTCTGGTTTTCCCTGTTTTCTGCAGTAAGCAGAGCGAATACTGGAACTCAAGTAGTAATACTAATTGCTCATAAAAATTTTAATGACAATCACTTTAACTGATGGTAGAGATTAGTCCATCTCAGACACCATCAAAAGCAAGACCAATAGCTTTTCACCTTACCTTCTGTAAGGAAAATAAGGTGTTTCTGTTATCTACATAAAAAGGTGGAATATTTAGGTTCGGAAACTGTGAGAATGTGGCAGATTCAATTGTAACTTTCAGCTGTTTTTCATTAGAAAAAAGGTAGTTGACTAAAAAAAAAACCACAAAAGTGAGATTCCTATACTGCTATTCTGTATTTCACCTTTTACAACATCATGTGGGGTGAAAATGCAACATTAAAATAGTTTCACTTGCTTCTTCATTAGAGATTTTTATAAAATAGTCTTTACTTTTTTCCACTAAAAAGTGAAAGAAATTGGAAAGGATTGGGAAATGAAATTTATTATTTTAGGATTTCTGTCATATTGCTGCTGCACTATTCCTATTTTCTGGGACAGGACTTAACATGTGTCTTTGAATTGTGCATTATGTCTTTAGTAGTTACATTTACTTTTGTGAATCTCCTTATCAAGTTCTCTTTCTTGGTCAAACACCCAATCACTTAAGGATATAGCGTTAACATTACACTATGATCTTAGTTTTTCAAGTGTGATACCTTCCTGCAGTAGTCAAGATTCTTCCTGAAGTAATGTAGCATCTACAGAACTTATCACTGATTTTTGCAAACTGTGACTAGGAAGATGATATTGTGTCTGAAGCCAAACTGTTCCAATGTATGACTGAAGAGGAAGAAATGAATTCTGTTAAATTTTAGAAGCCTGTCTTGAGATTAATTATACTGTGTATTTTACTTTTTAGGTCAGGAGCTTTTAAAATCAACATATGAATGCAAAAGGAAGTCTATGAGTTAGCTACCATAGGGTTAAATTTTATTTGAGTCATTACTAAGTGATTTCATGTCCAGAGAGCCTTCAACTCAGGATGTGTAACATTTATCTGCCTAAAATTAAAAGGAAATGAAAGAGATTTATTAGTGCTTGTTTCTTGAAGATGGTTCTCCACATTTGGATTGGCTGAATGGTTGAGGATAAAAGGCTTTCATAACGATGTTGTATTGTACAAATGAACTCTAACCAGAAGTGCTGTCCTAAATGCTGCTGACTTAAGGATAAAAATATTAAGAAGAAAGGATAGGCTTTTTGCAGTTAAAGTTGTAACCAGAGTCCTCTCATAAAGTTCTAATGTAACCAGTATAATTTAGACTGGGGTAATTATCTATATATGAAATGTTACTGAGTTTGCACAGTGTTTAATGAAAGAAATTTTAAAAATGGTCAAATGAATTTTGAGGAGCAAACAGGCTAGCTGATCATTGGTAACACTGGTGGTGTGGGCATTTATGCTGTAGTTGTTGGATTGAGGGCATTCCAAAAAAGCAGAGTTGTTTTTAGAGAGTATGGGGGAGAGGAGAGGGGGTAAAACAGAGATGAAGCAAGGGAGAAGTATGTGCATCCTTACCTTGAAAACCTTGTTTTCTTTAGACATTTCAGAAATTCAGATGGGTCATAAATCCTTTTCTAAGATGTGAAAGAAGAAATTCAGCGTTCAAAAAATCAGTAATACCAGACTATGTTGGGAAAATGGACATAATAAATTTCACACTAATAGCATAAATATGGATTATTTTTTCCAAGTTACAAGAAAAATATGTGCATAATAACATCACAATTCCAACCTAAAAAAACCTCAAACCAATCTTTATTTGTTCATTGGTGTTCGTCCTTTAAAGACTTCTTGATAAGAAACATAGATGGTAAGATACACTGATGTTAATTAGGTATGAGCTCTAATTTTCACATAACTATCATAATGATAACCTAATGCTAGTAATGATAGTTCTGTAATTTCTTGTGAACCATAGATAGGTGTCATAATTCCTGTTTTCTGAGATAAACACTTCCCCCCCCCCCCCCCCCCCCCCGATTCTACTGTCCTGAGCTGACTTATCTGCTTAACTAATGCTCAAATTTTCAAATACTAAAATGAAGATACCAAAGGTAATGAAAAATGGAAGTGATTCAACTCTGTTCCAGATCTGTTAAGGGCTGGAAAAGGTGCTGCTATGAGGTCTCAATGCAGATTGTATTTGGGGGGCGGGCAGTATTCTGAACAGCACATTGTATTGTACTGCTGACAGATGACCTATGAAAGGCTATGGCATGTAGTATGTAAATTGGAAAATCCAGGGGTTAGCTAATTTCTAAAGCTGGGAAAGACAGAAAAGTAGGCCAATTTATGATGTTGTTTACTAGAAACTTCTTGGCTTTACCATCCTTTTAATTTTTTTTCTTAAAAATATTGCATTGTCATTAATATGGAGAACATATTCTGATACATATATATAGAGAAAAATCGTTTCCTTTGAATTTTCAGTAAGCGTCTCATGAATGTGTGGGCTTTTTGCATTAATTAACATTGATCTGGGTTCCATAGTGAATATTTTAATGTGTGGATTGGGAGTTTTTGACTGGTATTCACAAGCTGATAAAAGTAATTTGTGTGATTGGTCACCCATCCCATATTTGCTTCCTGACTGAGTCCTTATGGCATTTATAAATACGTGTACCCCTGAATGGCTTCCTTAGGTGTCGTGGTTTAAGCCCAAGCTGTAAATCAGAACCACGCAGTCTACTGCCCCCCCCCCACCCCCCATCTTTCTTCCCTCCGCTTCTGGAGGGACGGGGAGGAGAATCAAAAGAATGCAGCTCCCACGGGTTGAGATAAGAACAGTTTAATAACTAAGGTATAACACAAATCACCACTGCCGCCACCAACAATAACAACAACAAGAGAAATAACAAGGGAAGAGAATACGATACCACCCGCTGGAAAAGACAGCCCGACCGAAAAGGGGACGTGCCCTTCCGGGTAGCTCCCAGTTACATCCCCTGGCATGACGTGCTGTGGTATGGAACACCTCCTTGGCCAGTCTGGGTCAGGTGTCCTGTCCCCGCTTCCTCCCGGCCCCTCCTCCTCCCTGGCAGAGCATGAGACTCACAAAGTCCTTGGTCAGTCTAAACATCGCTGTTATCAGTTTTTTTTGTTCCCAGGCCAGAAGTCAAAAACACGGTGCTGCAACAGCTACTAAGAAGGAGAAAAAAAAACCTGACAGCTCCTGCTGAACCCAGGACAGTATCCACCCCTTGTTCCATACCATTCACGTCATGCTCAGATCCCACATTTTCCATATACCCTCACTCTCATCTCGGTGCACTGTTAGCTTAGTGCACGGACGAATTCCTATAAAGCTACTGAGTCCATTCGGTTCATAATGTTGGGCTCCATCTCTTGGAACAGTCTTTCAGGGCAGAAGAAGCTGTGTGCAGTGTTGGATCGTTGCCTGCTGATGCTGATCATTCCTTTACTGTAGAACTCGTCCGGTTCTATCAAAGTTCATTCTCTGTTGGGATGATGGTCGGAGGGAAGTCAGAGCCAGTCACTGGTGCCCTGCAGACTTCTAGTTGATGGGCTATAGCAGGCAACAGCGTACAATTGAGTTCATTGTCTGTTTTCCCCTAAAATCAAATCCCCTTGAGGTACGCATCGGACTTCCCCATCTTCCCGCATTACCCACCAAGTATATCCAGGTCCCTGAGCAAAAGCAATCCCACGAGTGGGTTTGCCTTTACCTGAAGCAGGAATAACCCAGACTGTCTTCCCCAGCAAATTCTTCATGTGCACCACAGGAACTTTGTCCCCCTCTACAATATGTAAAAGTTCTGACTGTGCTGGGCCAGCCCTGTTGGCAGATCCTCTGGTGTTGACCAACCAGGTGGCCTTTGGTAAGTGTGTATCCCAATGCTTGAAAGTTCCCCCACCCATTGCTCTCAGTGTAGTTTCACAGTATGTTAGAGATTGGAAGGGACCTCAAAAGATCATCTAGTCCAATCCCCCTGCCAGAGCAGGAACACCTAGATAAGATTACACAATGTGTCCAGGCGGGTTTTGAATGTCTCCAGAGAAGGAGACTCCACAACCTCCCTGGGCAGCCTGTTCCAGTGTTCTGTCACCCTCACTGAGAAGAATTTTCTTCTCAAGTTTAAGTGGAACCTCTTGTGTTCCAGTTTATACCCATTACCCCTTGTCCTATCATAGTTTGCCACTGAGAAGAGCCTGGCTCCATCCTCATGACACTCCCCCTTTATATATTTATATACACTAATAAGGTCCCCCCGCAGTCTCCTCTTCTCCAAACTATAGAGACCCAGCTCCCTCAGCCTTTCCTCATAAGGGAGATGCTCCACTCCCTTAATCATCTTTGTCGCCCTGTGCTGGACTCTCTCCAGCAGGTCCCTGTCCTTCTTGAACTGAGGGGCCCAGAACTGGACACAATATTCCAGATGCGGTCTCACCAGGGCCGAGTAGAGGGGAAGGAGGACCTCTCTCGACCTACTGACCACCCCCCTTCTAATACACCCCAGGATGCCATTGGCCTTCTTGGCCACAAGGGCACAGTGTTGGCTCATGGTCATCCTGCTGTCCACTAGGACCCCCAGGTCCCTCTCCCCTACACTACTCTCTAACAGGTCGTTCCCCAACCTATACTGGAACCTGGGGTTGTTCCTGCCCAGATGCAGGACTCTACACTTTCCCTTGTTATATTTCATCAAGTTTCTCCCTGCCCAACTCTCCAGCCTGTCCAGGTCCCGCTGGATGGCAGCACAGCCTTCTGGCGTGTCAGCCACTCCTCCCAGCTTAGTGTCAGCAGCAAACTTGCTGACAGTACACTCAATTCCCTCATCTAAATCATTGATGAATATATTAAATAATACTGGTCCCAATACTGACCCTTGAGGCACTCCACTAGATACAGGCCTCCAACTGGACTCCGCCCCATAGACTACAACTCTCTGGCTTCTGTCCTTCAGCCAGTTCGCAGTCCATCTCACTACCTGATCATCCAGGCCACACTTCCTCAATTTAGCTATGAGGATGCTGTGGGAGACTGTGTCAAATTTTTTTAAGTTTTAAGTTTTTAACAGCCCATTATACCGTTCGATTTTCCCAGAGGCTGGTGCATGGTAGGGGATGTGATATACCCACTCAATGCCATGCTCTTTGGCCCAAGTGTCTATAAGGTTATTCCGGAAATGAGTCCCATTGTCTGATTCAATTCTTTCTGGGGTGCCATGTCGCCACAAAATCTGGTTCTCAAGGCCCAGGTTCCGGGCAGTGGCATGGGGCACAGCGTATGTTTCCAGCCATCCGGTGGTTGTTTCCACCATGGTAAGCACATGGCACTTGCCGTGGTGGGTTGGTGGGAGTGTGACATAGTCAATTTGCCAGGCCTCCCCATATTTATACTTCAGCCATCGTCCTCCATACCAAAGAGGCTTTAACCGTTTGGCTTGTTTAATTGCAGCACATGTTTCACACTCATGAATAACCTGGGCAATAGTGTCCATTGTTAAGTCCACCCCTCGATCACGGGCCCATCTATATGTTGCATCTCTGCCCTGATGACCTGAAGTGTCATGGGCCCACCGGGCCAAAAATAATTCACCTTTATGTTGCCAATCTAAGTCCATGTGAGCCACTTCAATCTTAGCAGCTTTGTCCACTTGTTGGTTGTTCTGGTGTTCCTCAGTGGCGCGACTCTTGGGTACATGGGCGTCTACATGGCGTACCTTCACCACCAGGTTCTGCACCCAGGCAGCGATATCTTGCCACAGTGCAGCAGCCCAGATGGGTTTACCTCTGCGTTGCCAGTTGCTCTGCTTCCATTGCTGCAACCACCCCCACAGGGCATTTGCCACCATCCATGAGTCAGTATAGAGATAAAGTACTGGCCACTTTTCTCGTTCAGCAATGTCCAGAGCCAGCTGGATGGCTTTCACCTCGGCAAACTGACTCGATTCACCCTCTCCTTCAGCAGTTTCTGCAACTTGTCATCAAGGACTCCATACAGCTGCCTTCCATCTCCGATGTTTTCCCACAATACGGCAGGACCCATCAGTAAACAAGGCATACTGCTTTTCACTGTCTGACAGTTTATTATATGGTGGGGCCTCTTCAGCACGCATCACCTCCTCCTCTGGTGACATTCCAAAATCCTTGCCCTCTGGCCTGTCCATGATGACTTCTAGAATGCCTGGACGACTGGCATTTCCTATTCGAGCTCGTTGTGTAATTAGTGCAGCCCATTTACTCCATGTCGCATCTGTTGCATGATGTGTAGAGGAGACCCTGCCTTTGAACATCCAGCCCAGAACGGGCAACCGGGGTGCCAGGAGGAGCTGTGCTTCAGTGCCAATCACCTCCGAAGCAGCTCGAACCCCTTCATAGGCTGCCAGTATCTCTTTCTCAGTTGGGGTATAGCTGGCCTCAGATCCTTTGTATCCCCGACTCCAAAAGCCGAGGGGTCGACCTCGAGTCTCCCCTGGAGCTTTCTGCCAGAGGCTCCAGGTAGGACCATTCTCCCCAGCTGCGGTGTACGGTGGATTTTTTACATCTGGCCCAGTTCGGACTGGTCCAAGGGCTACTGCATGAACTATCTCACGTTTAATTTGCTCAAAGGCTTGTTGTTGCTCAGGGTCCCATTTAAAATCATTCTTCTTCTGGGTTACATGATAGAGAGGGCTTACAATCGAACTGTAATTTGGGATGTGCATTCTCCAGAACCCCACAGCACCCAAGAAAGCTTGTGTTTCTTTCTTATTAGTTGGTGGAGATATTGCTGTTATTTTGTTGATCACATCTGTAGGGATCTGGCGACGTCCATCTTGCCATTTTATTCCCAAAAATTGAATCTCCTGTGCAGGTCCCTTGACCTTACTCCGTTTTATGGCAAAACCAGCTTTCAGCAGGACTTGGATTATTTTCCTCCCTTTCTCAAAGACTTCTTCCGCTGTATCACCCCACACAATAATGTCATCAATGTACTGCAGATGTTCTGGAGCTTGCCCCTGTTCCAGTGCATTCTGGATCAGTCCATGGCAGATGGTAGGGCTGTGTTTCCACCCCTGGGGCAGTCGGTTCCAAGTGTACTGGACGCCCCTCCAAGTAAAAGCGAACTGTGGCCTGCACTCTGCTGCCAAAGGAATTGAGAAGAATGCATTGGCAATATCAGTCGTGGCATACCACTTGGCTGCCTTTGACTCCAGTTCATACTGAAGTTCTAGCATGTCCGGTACGGCAGCACTCAATGGTGGTGTGACTTCATTCAGGCCACGATAGTCTACTGTTAGTCTCCACTCTCCATTAGACTTTCGCACTGGCCATCTGGGGCTATTAAAGGGTGAGCGGGTCCTGCTGATCACTCCCTGACTCTCCAGACTACGGATCAGTTTATGGATGGGAATCAGGGAGTCTCGGTTGGTGCGATACTGCCGCTGGTGCACTGTTGTGGTTGCGATTGGCACTTGTTGTTCTTCGACCTTCAGCAACCCCACAACAGAAGGACCCTCTGAGAGACCAGGCAAGGTGGACAGCTGCTCAATTTCCTCAGTCTCCAAAGCAGCAATACCAAAAGCCCATCGGTACCCTTTTGGGTCTTTGAAGTACCCTCTCCTGAGGTAGTCTATGCCGAGGATGCATGGAGCCTCTGGACCAGTCACAATGGGGTGCTTTTGCCATTTCCTTCCAGTCAGGCTGATCTCAGCCTCCAGTACAGTCAACTCTTGGGATCCTCCTGTCACTCCAGAGATATAGATGGGTTCCACCCCTTGACAGCTTGACGGCATCAGGGTACACTGTGCACCGGTATCTACTAGAGCTTTATACTTCTGCGGGACTGATGTGCCAGGCCATCTGACCCACACAGTCCAGTAAATCCGATTGTCCCCTACCTCCACCTGGCTGGAGGCAGGGTCCCTCTAACAGTCATCACAACGTTGGACACCTAAGTCGTGTTGAAAGGGATTATTCTTCGTTATCACAGGAGCTGGAGTAAAATCAGCTCTTCCGCTCCATCTGGGAACCTGCTCACCAGAGACTGAAGCCGCAGCTCTCATGGGATGATTAGTCTTGACCCTTGTTCCTATTTTCAATTCATGCACCCGTTCCTCCAAAGCTGAAGTAGGTTTTCCATCCCACTTCGTCATGTCTTCTCCATGATCCCGCAGGTAAAACCATAGGGTGGCCCGTGGTGTTTGCCTTCTATATCTTCTGTCTCGAACAATAGGACGTCTTTTGTTAACAGCTGAGACGTGTGTTGTTGTGTGTCACGGTACACGTGAGGAGCTGGATAAATCAGATAGATCGTCCCTCAATTGTTTGACATCCTGGGACAGTTTTTCCACAGCTGAGATGATGGAAGGGGTGAGATTGTCTTCGAACTCTCGGAGTTTGTGAATCATTTCATCCACTGTTGGTGTTACTATGTCACCCCAGGTTACTGTTGCCAATGAAGGGGCATATGATGACGGTGCATTCAGTGTAAGTTTTCGCCACATGGGTCGTGTACATTCGACTTCATCTAGGTCTATGGGTATATCTCCGTTATTCGGTTTGGTGTGATAGATCATCTCTACGATGGCTGATTCCCTCAGAGACTGGATGCCTTTGTCTAAAGTAGTCCACTTGGCCGAACGACTCGTAACATCATCCTTGTATGGAAACCTTTCTTTCACAGCTGCCAAGAGCCGCCTCCAAAGACTGAGGGACTTTTTCTCTCTTGCAATTGCTTTGTCAATTCCCCCTTCTCTCGCAAGTGATCCCAGCTGCTTGGCTTCCATACCTCCTAGTTCGTGACCATCGGCCCCATTGTCCCAGCATCGGAGCAACCAGGTGATGATGTGCTCCCCTGGTTGACGAGTAAAATCTTTTCGCATATTCCGTAGCTCGGTTGAGGTCCGAGGTCGAGAAGTCACCTCTTCTTCTTCTTCTTCGTCATGTGATGATGACTCCTGATCAGATGGTGGCCCGGGTGGTGAATACATTGTTTCTTCATCTTGCTTCACCCTTCTTGCCTCTTTTTTGCTTTTTCTCTTGCTTACAGGGGCAATCGATATTGGTACGAATTGGTCCTCTGGTTTAGCTGCAGTCATTATCACTGTGCTTTGAGTAGCAACTGTACTTGTCACGGGGGGTGGTGTAGCTGCTGTGGTTGGAGCTGGGGTAGCTTCGCTGTCTGTTGCAGTTGAAGTTTGAGTAGTGGCTGTACTTGTCACTGGGGTAGCTGCACTGTCTGTTGCAGTCGAAGTTTGAGTAGTGGCTGTACTTGTCCATACTATCCCACACACCCTGCCACTCATGGCTGTCCAGCCTCGGGGAAAATCTCTCGGTCCCCCTATTTTGTCGTCTAACCCCAGACAAGGCCCAAACCCGACTCTGCTTAACTCTTGAGATCAGATGTAATGGTTGTGGACAAAACACACTCTGTATGCGTGCCAACATGGTGACCCCCATCATAATCAGCAAACAGGTCTCAGCAATATTAAAAGGCCACTCAAAAACTTCAAAACTCTCAAACGATGCTGTAAACGGTCTGGAAGGGGCACTGGGAGGGTAAAAGAATGTCTCCTTCATAGGTTGACCACCCAGGAAGGAGAAAAAGGACATATAGTTGCTAAGCATTTGTATTATATACCTCCCAAATTATAAAGGTGGTGACCACACTGGGAACATAAGCCAGACCAGTTTCATGATCAATTTTTCTATTGTATTACAAGTCATTACCATAAAATATAATGAGACAATAACCTTAGCCCAAGCCCCACACTTGAAAAACACTAACACAGCAAATACCAGCTCTAAGTAACCTACGGCATATTGAGACTGTGAGATCAAAAACAACAACTTTGAGAGCCAATAAATCAGCATTGTGACAAGTGACTATCAATCCAAAACACTGAATGCTTATCACAAATACGATTAGACACACTCCGGTCAGATCTGTCGTTATCTCAACCCTTCGGGCCCCACGTTGGGCGCCAAAATATAACTGTCGTGGTTTAAGCCCAAGCTGTAAATCAGAACCACGCAGTCTACTGCCCCCCCCCACCCCCCCATCTTTCTTCCCTCTGCTTCTGGAGGGACGGGGAGGAGAATCAAAAGAATGCAGCTCCCACGGGTTGAGATAAGAACAGTTTAATAACTAAGGTATAACACAAATCACCACTGCCGCCACCAACAATAACAACGACAAGAGAAATAACAAGGGAAGAGAATACGATACCGCCCGCTGGAAAAGACAGCCTGACCGAAAAGGGGACGTGCCCTTCCGGGTAGCTCCCAGTTACATCCCCTGGCATGACGTGCTGTGGTATGGAACACCTCCTTGGCCAGTCTGGGTCAGGTGTCCTGTCCCCGCTTCCTCCCGGCCCCTCCTCCTCCCTGGCAGAGCATGAGACTCACAAAGTCCTTGGTCAGTCTAAACATCGCTGTTATCAGTTTTTTTTGTTCCCAGGCCAGAAGTCAAAAACACGGTGCTGCAACAGCTACTAAGAAGGAGAAAAAAAACCTGACAGCTACTGCTGAACCCAGGACATTAGGGTATTTGCTTTCTCAATGTAGGCAACAGAAGGAAGGTATGAAAAAAAAGAAGTCTAAGGAATATTAGGAATGCTTGAGACATTCCGTCCTAATTTTCTTCCAAAACATTCTGATTTTCTCCTAGTGACTAATTTAAATATATGATTATGATTCTAGCAATTACTTGCAAGTAAGTGCAGATGCAAAGATTCAGAGTCAAAGCATGAAAAAGAATAGTTAAGTTGTATCCTGAATGCCGATGTGACCTTTTCTTGATGGTTAAAATGGTGACATCTTTATGACTAAACACGTTTTTTAAAAATAGAATTATAAACCTAAACTGCAATAATATGTAAGTTCTTAAATTACTTTTAGAAGGTAAACTGGACTTATTATAACTTGATTTTTATTCATAAAATAAGTGTAATGCTGGTATTCTGATATAGTCACAGTATATTTGATAATTTCTGTGTAGCTGAGCTGATCTGTAGATGCAAAGTCTACACCTGAGTTTGCATTTTGGAATGAATCTCCTGCTTAACAGCACTGTTTGGTTTCTGAAGTTGCTAATCAAAAGGATTCTATTTTTGAAAATATCAACAGTCATGCAGCAGAACTTGTCCCATTTTATTTTAGAAATATCTTCTTTGATTACATTTTTTTCCCTGTAATTGTGCAAATGTTATTGACACTGTCATATATATACTTTCACCCATGCTTTCTGCCACATGACATGGCATGACAGTATGTATAGTGTTCAGCATGTTTTTGCCATGGGATTTACAGTGCTATTAGGCAGAAGATAAGCATATTACACAATTAAAGATCAAAACTTTTACTATAAAGAGGGTGGGTTGCTTGTTCACAGTAGATCTTTCTCAATATCTTGAAAAGAAAATAATCTGTCATGAGTTGCTCACATGTAAAATTTACAAAGTAAGGGCATTGTAAAGAATACATGTGATGTACTCCTACCAGTAACAGTTAATAACCAAATACTGCCCAACTGATGAACAAGATCATTTGGATTATTGGGTCCAGAACAGGATTTCTCATGACAATGAAATAGTTTCTGTGTTTGCTTTTTCATCATTTGAAGGCATCTGAGAACCCAGTCTGTTAGATTGGTAATTCATTGACCTAGGATTTTATTGATTTTAAGATGATGAGCCTGATCTAATAATTGGAAGGATGTTTGATAGTTTACAACATTTGTACAGATGTATAGAGAACTTCCTGGCCTTTACTTCAGAGTAACATAGGGAATTTTGGATAATTTGTGCTGCTCTAGAAGGGCTACAGAGTGCATGGCACTGCCTTAGAAAAATTGTCATTAACAGTGGAATGACCAGTAAATAGCGTGAGTATATTTATGAAATTTTATTTTGCCTGACTTAGCAGTGGAACAGGGGAAGGTCTGCCCAGGAAAACACTGATAACGAGCTGAATCAGAATTAAAAAAAATACTTAAAAATGTGACTCCTCTGAAAATGCTCAGGCGCACAGTTTGGTCTGCTGTGAATCTCAACAATTTGCTCATATGTGTATGCTTTCATTAAAGCTCTAGACTTAAGTAGTGATAATATTGAATTGTGTGCCATAAAATTGCTCTAGATCTTTTAAACATCAGCACTAAAATGTACTAAAATGGGGGAACTCAAATTGGAGCCTAATAAAATATCACCCCATGTTTGTTCCTCATATAGAACAATGACCTCTCATAAGCCATCGCTTTCTTACTTTTCTAAGGGTTACTCTGTTGCCTTGATTCCTTCCCTGATTATCTTGAAGCCTGTCAAGTTGGAAAGCTTTCCCCTCCCTTGCTCTTTCTTCCTAATAGACATGAAACAGTCCAGTCAATAATATTTTACTTGTCTTCCCACTGCGTGTCTCTTCCTCTGATCAGTTTAGGCGGGTTTGACTGCAGAAAGTCAGAAAGGAGGTTAAGATCTGAAAGTTCAGCCAAATGTTATCAGCCACAGAGATGTTGCTAAGGGAAAGGCCTTACAGCCCCTAAGACCGGAGCCAATAATAGCTGCACATAACTGATAACATCAACAGCTGTCAAAGATCCAGGCATTTGTGGTTCGTCTGTAAACTCAAACACCTGTATTCAGTCAAGCTTTGATTGTTATCCCCTCTTTTCCTGTCATTTTGATTCGTTCCTTGAAGGTGCTGCCAGGATATTCTAAGCTGCTAGTTGATTTATAAAGTGAAAGAGCCCTTCGAAAGTTTGGCACAGTTTGAAAAATCGACTGAGGCTCTCATTCATAGGGTGACAAGTTACTTTGACGTTGTTATTGACAGTATTCTTTTAATTAAGTTTTAGACGATGTTAAGGACGAGTTCAGATCCTCGAAAGCATGGGTTAAAAGTACGTTAACAGCTTCAACATGTGTCACTTAAAGGAACATTATGTACTTTAAGATGGTTTCTTTTGTGATGAATTAGATCAAAGTGACTAATAACCATTCTCCATGAAAGCTCTTCAGAACACAGTATATACATGTTTGAGATACTTTAAAGAGAGAGTTTTGGGGACCAGGCTGTAAAATAAGCTAAAATATCTTAAATGGACAGCTGATACTCTTGTCTCACTACTGTAAGTTAATACAGAAGGCAAAAAAAAAGGCTATTTTTAGTGGGAATTTAATGGTAAATTATGCAAGGGTAGTTCTTTACTGACCATGTAGGGAGTTGTGCAGAAATGTGGTTACTGCAAACCGATGTAACATGCAGTTTTGAATGCCTGGACTGAAGTGGTAGGATCAGATATGAAAATTATTGTGAAATAATATGAAAATTAATTGAAAACTATTTATTTTGCATAAATGCAAACTACTGCAGTTCTGCTGACTTCCTCTGGCCTGTGCCTTGTTATGAACTTGAAGTCACTGAGAAGCATGGCTACAGTCAACTATAAGGGAGTTGGGTATTTTGTGTTCCTGTAGTCTTTCTAACTCACCCTGCTTCTTAAACACTTAAAGTGCCTTTCTTACTCATCTTCATTATTTGCAACTTTATTCCAAAGAAGTGATATATACTGCAGTGACAGACAAGAAAAACAGCATTTTAAAATAATTAATTATACCTCTGTATTATATTGTGTATTCCAGGAAGAATATTTCCAGCTAGTGCCAGGTACCTTTAGAACTGAAACGTTTTCTTTCTAAATAGATTTTGGTAATGAAAGTGATACAAATGTTATATAAAAAAATTTGATGGTACGGGTTACAAGGGTTGTTTTCATGTAATGAGTATTATTGTTTTCTGCCTGCAGTTTTATAAGACCAATCTTTTGTAAACTAAGCTCAGGACACATACTGAACTTGTGTGGGGGGCTGAGTACATAGCTAAGGAACTTCTCGGAGTTAACAGTAGTCATAACTGAAGTCATGCTGCTGCAAATTGCAAACTGTTTTTTGCCAATTATATCTGAACAGAGCAATAAAGAAAGGATAACAGAGTAACCTAGTTCTTAGTCAGAGAATTTTCTTTGCTGAAATTCATTATTATCCCTTGATTGAAGTGTGTTTTACTCCTCAAGTTGCAGAAATGCAGATGAAAACGTGGGCTGAAATGTTGGGAGCTTCAAAGTTAGTCAGGCTGTTGTTGGCTATGGGCTCAGAATTTAAGGTCTGCTTTTTGTTCTGGTTAGAAAACATAATTTAGTAGGTAAAATTTTCTTACAGCCTGAAATTTAATCGTATGAAAATCTAGTCATGTATAGGGGAATTAATCCCTGATTCTACTGAAGGATTCTACAGTTGGGTGAATATAAATGCTTAGTGGTTCTTTTTTTTTTGTTGGGTTTTTTTTTTTTTTTTTTGGTGTGAAAGTGTGCAAGATGGAGGATGGAAAGAAAAGGGTTAAACATCTAGTACTTTTACTAAACACAAGCTTGATACTTACCACTACTCTAACCTGGAAAGCCAAACTAATGAAGGTGACGTTAATGACAGCTGGGGACAGACTCATCTTTTCTATAGCATTGAGCAAACCTGTTCATGTA
The DNA here is from genome assembly GCF_963264785.1 of Psittacula echo. Lineage (NCBI taxonomy): Eukaryota > Metazoa > Chordata > Aves > Psittaciformes > Psittacidae > Psittacula > Psittacula echo. The sequence goes on along the minus strand of NC_137742.1, from coordinate 93,273,564 downwards.
GAATTCCTGCACAGCTACTGTTTCACCTTCTGACTGCAGAGGGATGGTTTAGAGGCAAGCTCACCTCGCTGATGTAATTCCTTACTGCAGCAAGGAGTTGGAGCCATGTGAGAAGAATACATTTTTGCCATTGTCTTTCTGTCTGTCTGCCTGTCTGTCTTTGTTTCCTTCCGTCTGTTCATCATTCCTTGTTTCCATCCATGTTTCTGTCTGTCCATCCTTGTTTCTGTCCGTCTGTCCTTGTTTCCTTGTTTCTGTCCGTCCATCCTTGAAAATAAAGTACTTTATGTTTCCTTCAAAAAGGATTGTGGAAAAAGTTTATACAACCCATACTTTGAAAAAAATAACTTTGTTTCATGGGAAAATGTACATTTGAAGATAAAAAACTACTGCATTTGTAACACAGAGGCAGTAAAAAGAAAGTCAAGAGTAAATCCAGTATATTTTAGCAGATGCATTCCATGTGTTTACATTTATCTTAATGTAAAGTGAAAGCCAGAATTGGAAGCCGACACACTGTCCCTGACTTCTGTTGTACTGCAGCTGCCTGTCAAGTTTCCTTACATTTGGAAAGTATGCATCAAGGTAAATTTAGAAATATTAGTTTCAACTCCTTATTCATACTATTTTGGTAAAATACATGTTTCCTGGTGTTGAGTGGGATCCCAAACTTATACCTTGACTTTCTTGAAATGGTCTTTCAATTTATTTGGCAGAGAATTTATAAAAATCTAAAAGAGAATGGAGTGCATCAAAGTGATCTATTGCTGTTATTATATAAACAGTAATTTTTATGGACTTTGGGTGCAGAAACAGCTCAGGCAGGGGTTCATCTTTAAGAGCATGAAGTCTGACTTTAGGGAAGCTTTTTTGCATTTGGATTTGTCACACGCTGTAGAAGTTGGGGACTTTGATATGGGAAAGTTGAGAGATACTACTTCAGTAGTGTACAGCAGTCCTTCAACCTTTGCAGCATGGGAATATGTTCATAACGCATTTAGCATCCTTTCTGCAGTGGAATTTGTATGGCATCCCAGTAACTTCTGATAATTGTTCTCAGTTAAAGTCTGTATTTTTTTGGGAATGTGCAATTTGTTTCCAAACATACTGAAACTGCTAACTGTGTGTCTAGTTTTCTGAAATTATACTAAGATTCCTGGATGTTTCTGTTGGGAAAAGTAAGGTGAGGAGTTTTCCAGGGTATCTTTTCCATTCCTTTAGCTATCAACTGATCAGGTGTCAGGCTTGAATCTGTTTACAATTTTAGATATTCTCCTACTCCTCATGCAAGATTGCTGTTTATTATGGCTTGCTAACTCACATTAGCAAGTATTCTGAAACTTGTCATATTTTCAATAGAATTAAGTGTGTTTGAAAACTCTAACAGAAAATCTTAGCATTTTATTAAATTCAAAGTCTTTGGAATTACAACCTAAATTTTGACCAAATCTTATCTAGTACTATTAGTAATATTTAGTGTAAATGAAAGGAAGAAATGTGAACTTCCATTCTCTCCTGAAAATAGTATGAGCAATCTCTGGAAGAAGTCTTGTTACTGGTCAGTTCAAATGAATCAAAATATGGTATATATTGACATATTATATATATATATAAAATATATTTAGAATAAATTTACTTATATCTCCATTTCGGTGCGTATGGGACCCTTTTGAGGTGACTTTATGAGGAATGAAAAGGGAAGGTTGATATGCAGTTGAAATAATAAAACCAAAAAAGCTTGGATTAAGGTGAACCAATCTGGGGAATATGCACTAGGTTAGACTAACTCCCTGTTTTATTAGGTAGTTGTTGATAATATATTAGTTTTGCCTGTCTAGTACTATGATGGGAGGATCAGGTTATATGGCTTTCTTTTCTTTTTCTTTTTTTTTTTTTTTTTTTTTTTGTATTTATTTTCTCTTACAAGTACTTTGTGGTGTGAAGTATGGATGTACTGAAATGATGCAAAACTAATTCCATATGGTTACACTTTTCTGTTCTATTGAATGTAAGTATTTTAATTATCCATTTGCCTACTGCAGTACTGGTCAGAGAATGTCTGAGTCCTCCTTTGAAACCATGTTGTCATGAATGTTTTTTTTCAAGCTCTGAAAGCTCCATCCTCAACCCTGTTGTTCACCCAGTGCATCTATACTGTGTTTTTGAAAAATAGGTTGGGAGATAGGGATGGAATTTGCAAAAAAACCCTATTCTGCCTGTTCCCTGTCTCCCCTATATATCGGTATATATGTGTGTGTGTGTATGTGTGTATATCTAACTATATATGCATATACATATGTATATATGTATATATATATATCACTATATATATGTGTATATATAGTGAGAAATGGGGCAGATGTAACATAAGACATGACATGAGACCCGTATTCATTTGGAAGAACAGCAGGAGCCAGTGAGGAATGACAGGATGTTTCAAATGCCAACATGTCGTTTAAAGTTAAGGCAGCTAATTTGAGTACCTATTTATTTATTTATTTTTATCAGAATTGAAATTTTTCAAACTAAATTGCTTTGGAGGTATGGCAGGTCTCTGGCATGAGGGTAAATTTTCACATTAATCTCATATAGTATGCATATATGCTGTATACACCAGAGACCTAAAGTATTACCAGGTCTGTTTAGAAACCCATTAACTCTTTACTGGGTACCATTGAGGTCGAGGTCCCAATCCTACCAGCTTCCTCATGAGACAATATACTTACATTTGTACACAGAAGAAGCTGAGATTGTATATTAATTCTTAAAATGTAGAATTTTTAATGTCCCATTTTCCACATGTGATAACAGAGGGAGGGAACTAAAGCATTTCAGTGACTGTAAGATGGATTTTTGGTAGGGCAAAGGTTAAATTTCATAGTTTCCTGTCTTTCAGCATCTATTCTTCTAAAATTATGATTTATTTGGAAAGATGTTTTCTGTCTTTCTAGCAATATACCAACTGAAGTGAAGTATGTGTGCATATTAACTTCTTATAGGGCACATATAAAATTCCAGGTAAGTGGGAATCATGTGACTGGAAAGGCGATAAAGTTCTCTAAACCCTTCTGCTTTAAAATAGAATTATTGTGCCACCTAATTTGTTTTTTTTCCTGTTTCTTACAGAGAAAAAGAAAATTGCATGACAAAGGTTAATATAACAGTCTTCTCTTATTACAACGATTTATGTATGCTGAGCATTAACAGCAGAATGTCATCCAGCTCTCCTTTAATTTACAGACATCTGGATCTTTTTTTTTGGGATCACAGTGGTAGATGGCAAAGCTGTACTCTGGAGAAATAGGAGAGAACACTGTCATTCATAGCTTGTTATACCACAAACACTGAACTCTTAACAGTTATCTCTGGTGAGTCAGTGGACTTACAAAATAGACCTCTGTTTTTATCCAAATGATCCTCACTAATGAAATACATGGGGCAGAATATTATATTCATCTTAAAATTATTCTGATCCTATAATATGTCAAATGACTGTAGATAGTGGCTAAAGCAGCCTAAATGTAAATTCTCCTGCAGTTTTAATTCAGAGATGTCAATGCTGCAATTTGCAATGATCATGGTTTAAAGCAGCCAGCTTTGTTTCTTTCTGTAATGCAAGATATAATTTATGTTTTAGAAATGTTTGAAAAGTGGAGGGCAGGGTAGTTTAATTAAAGCAAAATGCATTTTGACATGTCTGAATCAATTGTAATGAGAATTTTGTCATTTTACTGGTGTTTTAACCCAGAATGATCTTGGTGCTGTGCAAAGGTATGGCTTGTAAAAAAATATTTCATTATACTGGGTGTCACTGCTCCCTGTGTAGATCAGCCACCTCTGACATGAAATGCAGATTTCAAACATTACACTTCAATGGAAATTGTTCATTTAGCAAAAGGAATATTCTTATCTGAGAAGTAAAATCAGAATTTCTGCTTGCATTAAATAAATATGAGCTGAAAGTTAACTACAGTATAAATGCTTACAGTAGCCACAAAATGTATCTTAGCATTTTTAGCACCTTCAATCATCAGTTATAATTCCTGTGACATCCACAGGGTTTGCTTTTTTCCCTTCTACCTCATTTATGACCTGTGATAGGATAAAAGTTTGTAAGTTGAAAAGGATCCTGTTCTTGAAGGACCATCTTACTGTCCATATCAGGAATCCTAGCAACAGGCCAAGTGTGGAGGGAAGAAATTACATTTATATATGCACTGAAATTTTCTACAAGGTGGAAGAAACTCTTACAGAAATTTAATTCTTTCAGTTGTTCTTGGATGGTGCAGTCTCATTTTGCAGGTTGTTTGGTGTGGTGTGTGGGTTTTTTTGTCTTTTTTGTTTGTTTTGTTTTTAATATATTTTGCATATTCTGTGGTTATGTGTTAAATTTTTCTGCTTCACAAACTGTAATAAAGATTTGATGCAGAAGAATGTTCAACAACTCCAAAAGCATCCTTTTAAAATATGACTTAAAGTTGTATCCCTTCATATTTTGTTTATGTGTGTTGACAGCTAGCTCTTACGTTTTACCCAGTGTTTAGCATCCATGTAGTTTTGAATTCATGGTTCAATTTCTGTAAAATACAGTGGTAATAACTATACTAAAACCTTTTCAGCAAATTTCTTTCCAGTGTCATCTCAAAGACTTTCAACAGAAGGGGAAAATATTAATTTCTAAATTTACAGGATATAGTTTATGACCCTCCTTGACTTGGAAAATGGCTGGTGACCAGCCAGAGTCTGTACACCTTTTGTTGTCTCTTTACCTTCTGTTTAGTCACAGAAAGCTAGTGCCCTTATGAGATCTGCTTTTCCTTTTTGTTTGAAAGGTTTGCTTTGGATAAATGCAGTTGTAGTGGTACAGGTGGTGGGGTCTTTTGACCCCTTCCAATCAAGATCAATGCTATAAGGTAACAGATACAGATCTAATGTGTGCAGTTTGTGTTGTGGGTGTTTTGTCTATGTTAATTCCCCCCATGTCCATGAGTTGTTGCCTTGGCTCGAATATATACTGTGTTTAGTTTTCATAATACTTTTTTTTTTTTCCTCACACTGGAGGTCATGATAGGCTCCTGATATGTAACAAAGACAGTTTGACTCAGTCTTCTTACTTACTGAACAATTTTTCTCAGAGTAATATTTCTATTTTCTGATGGAAGCAATTAATTGGATTAATATGATTGCAGGAAGCTTCTCAGCTCAAATGAAAATGTGTCTGGGAAACTCTTGAAGTGACAACTGACATTCACTTAAAATAATAATGATGCTGACCGTGAAAAGCAGAAGGAAGAGGTTTTCCTTGTAATTGTTTTGCTGTGACCTATATGCCTGTGAGAGAAAAATCTAAACTATTCACATAATAAAGCTAGTTATCAGAAATGTATTTTAGAATGTAACTGAAATAGAAAATTGGGGTGTAATAAAGAGCACAGACTGTTCTTCTGTTTGAAATAAAATCATTGTTCCAGGACATATGTTTCGTATGTAGCTAATCTGTGCAGTTGGCTACTGTTTGTTATTTAACACTCAGTGTGTGCTTTGTAAGCATACGGCTATATTAATCAAATCAAGATTATTTTGCTTCCATACAAAACTTAGTCTTTTCATCTATAGACTATTTAATTAAAACAAAAAAAGGAAAATTCACTTGGTTTTGCAAATGAAGACATAATTTAGCACCAAAATTGTCTTAAGAATATGTAGCTTCCAAAAGTGCTGCATGAAATAACTTCTTACAAAAAAAAAAAAAAAAAAAAAAAAAGAAAATAAACCTAGACACTGTGGAGATCTACCCTCTGTGAAATGTGGGATGTGAAGGGGTTTGAAATGTGCACCTGATCAAGCAGAATGTTATGCACTTGTAAGGTTTTCCCAGAGAAAAATTGCCTGGAAACCTTACCTGTGTTTCCCTGGTAAATGTTTTGTGAGCCTTCTGAATCCAGCATGTACATTGGCTGTTGCTTGGATAATATTGTTAATATTTTAGTTATATTAGTGGCAAACAACACTTGTTTTATTTGTAGGCAATTGCTGTTGTGTGCAGAAAATTTGGGAAACTTCTTTTCTGATTGGAAAGCAAAGAAGAAAGTGAAGAAGATCAACTATGTAAACCTTAGGACTAAATAGAAATAAGAAATTAAAGAGAAAAGATCCATCTGGCTGTATTTGACAGAAGACCTTTATATGCTTGCAGAAATAAATGTGGGTGATGTGAAACTTTTTTCTTCCTCATTATCAAGTACACATTTAACTTGCTGTGCTTATCAGTCAATTCTGCTAACTGACAATAGCCCCATTCAGGAAAAAAAAAGAACAACCCAGAAATCTGAGCTATCTCTATTAAGAGAGTGTAAAATAAAAAATAGATATTTTTATGAAATGACTCCTGACTTATGCCCTCATTTTCCCTATGACCCTCATTTCCTCTTATCGTAGTAAAATAAAGCCCCTTCCAGCCTAACTCATGTTACAGCATTAGTGTGATTCCTTTAGTAATTAATAGAATTTAGGCTCCAGCATAGTCAGTTTTGATTAAGCAAACATTAAATTAATTCAGTCTGCAAACACTTAACTCTGTTAGAGCTATTGAGGGGAGAAAGCATTTGGATGGACGGCAGAACGCATCTTCATTGGATTGCTAGCCACCTCAGAGTAGTTAACAGTCAGATCAATACAGCTCCTAGAGCTATAATAAAATGGCTTCGACAAGCTCATCTGTGGCTGAGAACACAGTATACACATTGATTTCCTGGCCTGATATAACCCATTTACCTATTCAGCTAGTCCGTTAAGGAAGGTGCAAGGCTACAAAGGCCCAAGGGAGCAATGATGTCTGTAAGTAGGTTAGCAAATACTTGGAAATGTCTTAATTTGTTTTACAGTTACTACTTCAGGGAGATACTTTTTTTTTTTTAAGAAAATGTTTATATGTAATTTCTTATTCCTTTGTAATGTTTTTTGAGTTGGGAAATACATAGTGTTCTGTGCTCAGTTTCTGTTTTCATAGAGGTCCTCACTGTTCAGCTAATTTGGGGATATAAAATTTATGATCTCCAAAATTCTGGCATATCACCCTGCCAGCTTTGAAATGTACATACTGTAAAGAATATTCCAAGCTAGAACTTAACCACTACCTGTCATCTCTACTTTTTTATTCACTTGGCTTGCTTTCTTGAACCTGATAAAGAAAAAGTGATAAAAGGGGAATTTATATGTGGGGATACATGAATCAACATTACCTGGTTCCAAGCCAAGTTTCTTGTACTAGTTCTGGTTATTTATTTGTTACAGTTTTGTGAGTCCTACATTGCAGATCTGGGAATGGAGAAGTGATTCTGGTCCACTAGATTTTAGCTGTACGATCAGATTCTGCTGAATTCTGTTCCGCTTCTGGAGGTGAACCTGTGGGTACAGAAGAACAGGAGAGGAGGAAAAGAAGCCAGTCCTTGATACTGGCTGCTAGTAAATACTGAATTTGAGTGTTCCAACTACAGGTAGTTTCCTGTGAAAACAGTCTGTTGAGTGGCTTAGAGAACTATTCAGTTCTGGCCTGAGCCCTACTTTCATACCAAGTACTAAGTGGCCAGTATAACTTCTAGCAGCATTTCTCATGCCTGTTCACATGTGCCATGTAAAAGGTGCTTGTGGTACTGTGTTCCAAATTACATGTCTAGGTATGTGGAAAAGCTGTTTTTAAACTAAGTGCAAATGTTTATTCATTTAATCGCTCTCAAACTCAATTTTTGTTTCAATTCCAGTAACAGCTTGTTCTATTCCCTCTGTGATTCTGTACTGAGCGGGTGGATACTCAAACCATTCATGAGGAAAGATATATTGAAAAAGACAGAATGGTAGAGCGGCTGATAGGCAGTTATTAGATTCAGATAAACTGTAATCTTAAGTCATCTTATGAGCATGCTAATTACACAATGACATTACCTTCGTAGAGTGCCATTGCTTTGTTAACATGTTATGCAAGGTCCTTTATTAACACTGCAAGAAAGGACTTCCTCTCATTAGATGGTTATGCAAAACTGTAATTATACTTGCCTGTGAAAAATGGTGAAGTTATGAAAGGCTTGCTTCTTCAGGGTTTTACTTTTTTTTCTTCTTGTTCCCCCTATCTCCCTCCTTGCAGATTATAATCACTCTTTCTCTGGAGCAAGAGTGACACAGTTTAAAATAATAAATTTGTTTCCATCTAAGGTTTAGAATTCAGTAATCTCTTTATCTTTCTGCAGTGGTAACCATTATGTGTGTTACTGTAGTATTAAAACAAAAAACATTTTGTGGTAACTCAGACAGCATATGTAATTTTGAAGAGAAATTTGGGTGCTGCCACCAAGGAGAAAATTAGCACTAACTGACTCAAATTTGAAATTGCCTTTGAATATAAAAGTAAAAACTTTTGCATGTAATAATTATTAGTGGTTTCAGCTAATACATTTTTATCAAAATGCATTTTTTTTGCACCTTTGTTTTCAAGCTTGAAACTGTGATATAACCTCCTTGTGAAACTTCTGTGATGTGCAAGCAATATTCCCAGATACTTTGATAATAATGCCACATTCACCTGTAAAAAGTACACTATAACTGTTTACAGACTTACTTGGAGAAAGGAGGGATTTCAGATCCGTTTTCACCCCTAACACTGTAACTGCAAATCTTTAGCCATGTCTTTTTAAAGGCTTATCTGGAGGTGAGTTCTTATTTTTTCCATAAATTGGTCGTTTATTAAGTTCTGACTGTCCTGGGATACTTTCTAGTGACCAGGTGGTCGGAATTAATTCTACAGGTCTGCAGAGTAGAAAACAGGCTTAGCAGATAGTAAGCAGCTGATGCTCCTTTATGATTATCCTAAAATGTAGAGAAAGCAAAATGAAATATAGCAGGAGAATATGTAGTGTATGGTACGTTACAGAGAAGGCAATCAAGTGTGAAATGACAGCAAGAGAAGCCAAATGAGAACAGGCAACTGATGAAGAGTTAGTGGTATTGAGGAAATACATCTGGGGTGGAGGCTAGGAGCAGACTAGAAGAATCCCCTCAATGCAAGTGGAAATGAGCATTTCAGGAAAATTTAATTTTAAGAGGTAAGAATATTAGTACCGAAGAGTTTGGAAGTGTAAATTGAGAGACTTGCTTTGAGAGACGTTTGGTGGTCATTAACAAAGAATGGAAGTGAAATAAAGAGTGTAAGCAGTACTGAACAATTCTGTAATGAAGCAGAAGAGTTGTGGGAAAGCATGTAGGATGGTCGCCTGGCACCTGGCTAGTAAGCCCTGAAATAACAGGGAAAAGGTGTTACCTTGGTAAGCCATGAACTGTTTAATACTAGAGATTCTGAAACTGTTAACTCAGGCTCCCATTTCCTTTCACAATAAACATTTAGTTTACTGGCTTAAATCATCAGGGTGGATCATGTTTTTCATAACATATGGATTAGCATTTTCAATTGTCGGTGGCAATAGACCACACTTATTTCAAGTGAGTTCAAAGGCTGTCTGAGACAAAATGGAATATGACGTTAAACACTGATACTGTTGTGGCCTCAAGCAAATATAGAAGTTGTACACCAAAACATTACATTGCTAATGGCAACCAGAACAGTACTAGCACAAAAACTAAGAGGCTGGAAAAAACCCCAAACACTATGAAGAATATCCCTGACGGCTTATAGGAATGCATCTTCCTTTGTGCCAAAGGCAAGTGTAACTCAGCTACAGGACAGGATTGAAAGAGAAGCTAACATTAACAAGTGGGAGAAGTCTGAGTGAGGGAGTTATCTTAGAAATCAGGCAAAGGCAAAAGGACATATAGATCCAGGAATATTGATCAGAAGTCTTGTCTTTCAGTACATGACTCTCACCATAACTCCTTTGTGTCTTTGAAGACATTTGGGATAGTGAATAGCTTATTAAAACAAATATGTTGCATATTAGTGATGGAAAGAATGTAAAAGTGTATGACAAGGTTAAAGGTTTAGACACATGAATTTCTTATATAGTCTGCGTATGTAGTTTTATCTTGGGCCATCAGGTTAAAACATCAAAGAAAATTGAAAAAACATTTGAAGTCCTTTCCTTTTGTAACTTCTTTTGTAAGCTAATGTTTTAATGAAAAATTGCATTGTTTGGGAGTTTTAGAAAAGGACATCAGCACAGTTTGAGGTAACAAATAGCTAAATATCTCTCTGCTTTCACATGCAATCACCACATAATAGGAGATTTCAGGAGCTTAATACCTATCAAGAATTTTAGAAAATACTGGAAAGTGCTGTTTGAAACAGCAGGTCTCTCGATCATTTTGAGAGGCAGAGGATATTTTAAATTTTGCTGAGGTTTTGCCGAATTAAGTAAGTCATAGCCTATTGCATATGATCTGCTCAAGCATGACCAGGTTTTTTATACATGCCGAGGCTACAGTTTTGGTGTGGGCTCACTCTTCCCTGCAAGTTACCATGGCCTTCTTTCACTTAGATGCATTGCACGTGTTCACAGACCCTTTTGGACAATGTGATTTTTTGGGGGGCTGAGCTTGTGATTTTTGTGTGTTTTAGACCATCTTTGTAAATACTTAGCATGGGTTTTTTTGTCAGTCAGTGACTTAAATTGCAAATGTAAGTGATTTATCTTTTGCTTGAATAATACCCATCATATAAGCCAAGACATTCTTTTAATAAGTGAGACTAATAAATAAAGCAAAAGCATTGGAGTCAGAGGGTCCAGAGCCTTGCCGTCAGTCTGACTCAACTCAGGCAATTACCTAAGTAGTGCAGCAATAAACAAAAAGAAATCAAATGGATTTTTCACTTGAGAATTAAAAAAACCCCAAAGTTTTGTTTCTTTTATCCTTGACTTCTAAGGCCACAGCCACACACAGAGCTAGGGCAGCAATTGCACCTCACACTTCATCGAATGAGGCGTACGTACTGCCTGGGAAATAAAACATCTTACTTTAAAATAAATAAGAAAAAAAGCAGTCTCAAAATTAATAACAAGGAAAGTGCATTTTCTTTCTTTTCTTTCCTCCTCCTTTTCTCCTCTTGAGCCCTGCAACATACAAAAGAAAAGCAATTATCATGCAGCAAAACCAATATAATAAATAATTTCAAAGGCCATGAAAGCAGGATTCAAAAATCTGATGTATAGAAGAGAGAACATCTGCATACATGGCTGTGATATATGAGCAGAAATGGTGTATTAATTTCTGTGGTGAAAAATTGCATATGTAAAGATTCATTCATCAAGAATATACTAGTTTTAAATGAAATATTCTGGGGTTAATTGTAACCTTATGCTATGTTTAGATAAGATTTGGCAGGTAACTCCAGATCATGAATTCTGACTCTCAGACTTCCAGGTCTTTGAGCTGTTTCTTTTTACTATGGGATAAAGATTTGTATTTTTGTATTAAATACCACCTTACTCTATTGGTCTTTCCAGGGAAGAGAAGATAAAGATAGGACCCTCCTACTCTGTCTGTTCCCCACAGTTACTTTGGAGAATGCATGGTTAGTTGTAGTACACGATGTTTTCCCATGGCTGGAAGTCTCACCACTGCAAATGGCCATGAAGCAGGCAGAGAGACCTTGTTCTCATGTGCGACAATTAGCCTTCTAAAGCATACACTTAAAAAAAAAGAAGTTCTAGTAGGACCTTTGAATTTGAATTTGACAAATAAAACTTTTTTATTTGTCAAATTCATGAATGCTCTTAAAAGAATAGTTTTCAGAAGGTGGCCTTTTTTCATGTTTTTCCCAGGTCACAGTTCTCTGCATAGTTAATGCATATCAGTATAACAGAGGCACAGTTTTGACTGGCAGTCCCCAGTGTGACATACAAACATATTTCTTATACCCTATTTTTTTCTGTGTTGGAGTTTTTATTTTTATTTCCTACATTCTACTGAGTACATGGCCGTATTTTTAGCTCAGAGTTTTGAAATATGCCCTAAATTTTCCATTCTCCTTATTTGTTATCACCCCTGCCTTTTACCTTGGAGGAAGGACTGTTCTGTTCAGTAGGATTTTTATGATTGTGATATTAACCATATAATCAGAGATACAGGTAGCTGGTATTAGCAGCAGGTAGCATGGGTGTGAATGGGATATGGAAAACTGTTTTCCCTGTGTCTCTTTTCCAAACAGTGTCTATGGGAACTACGTTTTCTTAATGAGCTGTTGATATTACAAGATGTGGAGGAGACCTTTGTGTTAGCTGTTTGGTTCTGGAGAAACGCTTGATCACAATGGAATATAAGAATTGGCACTGGAAATTTGGCAGAATGCAATACTGCCCTAATGACAAGATTTAGAATGTATTTCATTCATTTCAATTTTGGTGCCAGAATATAGTAACTAGTGGATGGAATTGTTCATAAAGCATTCAGCAGCCTCATTAAGACGGGTCATATTGTCTGCAGGCAGAAGTAGGCTTGGAAGATGGATCTTTCTCTGTCCTTAGAGCTGCTGTTTAAAGAATAAAATCCAACATCTGGTCCTAATTTAAAGCCTTCTCTATGATGTAGAATTAGGTCCTTAGCCAATTATTTGTAAATTTTCAGTTTGGTTTCTAATGGGTGATGGTGTATCTCATAGATGTTTTAGTAATTTAGGTGTGTACCACAAAGCCTGAATTAATTGAGCCAGTTCTTAAATGTGTGCTTACCTTCTTGTGTATGAGTACCAAAATGAACCAAAATAAGATTATATTGCCTTTGTAGTAAACACTGTTTCTTCCTAATTTGTTTTGAAGTGATAATCTTGCAAATAAAATCACTTCTATTAATTTTGCTTCACTAGCATGACCAAAAATGATGGCGTATTCTTTTCATGGTGAAAACAGAGGCTCTTAAAACATACAATCTCTCTCATATGGCCTTTCACATAGGTTTTAAACATACAGATAATTTATTTGAAAACTTAATGTGCTGTGTCCTGTGGAATGTAATTTAATAACCATCTTTTTCTGCCAGTGCCATGTCTTTCCATGGAGAAGTTGCTGCTGATGAGTTTAAAAATTTTTCTAACTTCCCCACATAGTCATGGATCACTTTACTAAAACTAATAATAGAAATTGAATATGTATGAAATTCCTTTTCTTCCCTTTCGCAGTGAGTAGTGTAAAGAGAAACCATTGATATCTGGAGAGTATCAAAATTAGTACAAGAAAAACTCAGTTTAAATGTTTACTTAAAAACATTTTGGCTGTTTTTATTAAACTACTTCCTAAGTAATGCTACAGTGAGAGAAGTATTCTCACACATGCATAGAGATGTCGTGCTGAGCTTTGCTGCAGTGTTCTAGGGCTGCCTCAAAACTCTGTGCTGCTATTAGAGTAGAAAACATGTAATGTATTATTTGGTTTGAAACCATAAAAATGATTTTTGTTTGTTATGCTATGCTCTGCGTGGTCTCAAGGTACTTTGCTGTTTAACTGAAATTTCAGATCCTTATGGCATGCGGTTGAAATGTTACACTTATTTAGTTCCTTTTTTTTTTTTTTTTTTCTGTCTTATCTACATAAACAACATAACTTTGTCAGAAAATTGAAAATGTGCACTTTGTCCCATCAGCTAAAATGGGCTGTCAGATAATGCTTTCTTTCCTCCATTGCATCAGATGAATGATGTAAATGGTTTTTGGCTTTGGAGTTTTTTGCAAGGCACTAGAGTAAATGATCAGAGTAGTAACATTTTTAACCTTATCTATCATACTGAAACATTTTTTCTGCCTCCAATAAAACATGTCAGAGTCGATTAAGGACATTCTTCAATGAGGTATAATTCACAGATTTTAGTAGCGAATCCAAGAGCACTGAAGTATTAAAGAGGCTGTGAATACTTAATTACGGATATGTTGCCATCCTACCTTTTACTGAATTCCCTTAACACTTTGGTGCTCTGTATCTGAAAATGCTCTTTTCCTCTGATGGTGAAGTAAAAGGAAAAGCCAGGTACAATGGCAGAGCATATGTCACATTGTATCTAGTGACAGTGCAGTGAAAGATACTGCTGTTCTAGTACATTCAGCTGTGCTTATCTGGTACATGAGTGCACATTACTTTCCATGGGCTTGGATCACTTTGGACAGTATCATTAAATGCCACGTCATTACCTGTTATGGAGTAGTGCTTTTGCTTGAAGTGCCTCCTGGGATACATGCAACAGTAGGAAGAATGATGGGTAAAGATGGAAGCAGCATTAAATTTTCAATGGAAACACTATTGACTTTGACTTTTCAGAAGCCTTATCTGTTAGATGGTGTTTGTCACAGAACCTGTAAAGCTGTGGATGTTCGTCAGTTGAAAGTTGCCAGCAGTTGAACGATATGGACAGGTGAAGGCTCCAGAGGGATCAGCTGGACTAGCATCGAGCTGGAGGGGGTAAATTGAAGGTTTATTTATCCAATTCACTGTCAAGGTCAGCTTGCTGGAGAGCTGTCCTATGTGTGCTTACAAAATGCCAAAATCCTGGCAAATTGTCTGAAAGAGCCTCCAAATCACTGACCTTTGTATGGCTCACATCAACATGCCAATGTCTTTTAACAGTATCCTTAGAGTGCATTAAATAGTTTGTAAAATCAGGCTTTTAATGTCAGCAGAAGTAACTTTTTTATTTTCAGCAATAAGGGAAAAAAATAAAAGATACCTAATAATGATTGAAAGAAACATGCAAAATAGAGAACCTGTTTCTTCTGAAATAAGACTTTTAGCATCTACTGTTTTTTCAGGGCATACTTCAGAGCATGTTTTAGAGAAGCTGTAGTTTCTCTTCCTTTCCAGATAAAACATCCAAAACACTAAGTTGCTTTTTTCATTTCTTTTCTTTTTCAAATACATGGCGTTTACTATATTTCTTTCGTAAAATTTAGGGTTTCACTGTCTCATTTTTAAGTTTGTCTTTTTTCTTCCAGGTAATTTACTAAATTTTTAAGCTAATTAGAGCTTAATTTATTCTTTCATTACCTATGGAGAGTTTTAAAATGTCTAGTTCCATGGGTTTCTACTGAAACTCTGTTAGATACTTAACAGTGTAGTTCATTTATTTATTTATTTATTACCTATAGCTAGGTATCCCTATAAGAATGTTTTATACGTATCACTTTGGTAACTATGTAGTATTTAAAAAAATTCTTTCTTTTTTTGTTGGTTTTTTTTTAATATAGTAAGGCTTTTATATACAAGGAGTATCATTGCTTGCATAATACCTGCCCCTAGAATTCATATGAATCAAAAAGTGGGATATACCTTTCTTAGTTCTTAGCATGTGCCCTCCTGTTCCAAAGCTATTTAAATTGTCTACATTTAACTAAAGTAGGATGAAAATAAAAATGCAGTGGGTTTAGCTGTAATTGGCTTAGTCTTAGAAAGGGGTGATGGCGTATTTGACTATTTTAGTGAATATAATTTTTCACTTGTTTTGTAGTAGGTCTTGCTTTCATTTAAATATGCAATCCTTGTCATTGTGGCCAAATGAAAAATGGATATATGTTGTCCTTTTGGTTTATGTTTCTTCTCTTGTTTCCCCACCCCACCTTCATTCATTAATGACATACCCAAACAGGTTTTTTTCTATATTTAACTCTGCAATTTTCTTTTTTCTTCCCCTTATTTTTAGTTACTTCTCTGTGCAAGTCCAATTTTCCAAGTAAGCCAGCTCATTTTGCATTTTCCCCAGAAATGAAAGTTAATGCCAAGGCACTGTATGGCTCTTATAATATAGGTGAAAATGGGGGAATTATTGGCTAGGAATGGATGAAATGGAAAATCAGTTTTAGCCCTACTTTGACAAACTTCTTGTGAAACTATTACTATTTTAAACTAATTGCTAGTTATATTTGTTTGTTAATGCAAAATGGTTTTTTTTCAGTTTTATCAGAATCTATTTCAGTGTTTTCATAATGCTTGGTTGATTAGTATTTTATTACTATATGTATGTATCTATGAACATTTTTAGAGTTTGATTTGGAAATTGTTGAAAGAGCAATGGGAAAATTAGCTCTTGAAATACTTAACTGAGCACAAATGTCAATTTTGGTGTATGTACTAATTTTGAATATATGTAATTCCTATTAATTTTATGACTTTTGTGTAAATCATTGTTTAAGTGCTTTTTAGACCATAGAGATTTTATATGATGGCTGCTAAGGGTTGCCTTTGAGCCATAACATACCATCACGTGAATCTGCTGTAGTTCACAGATCACTGACTTGACAGAACTTTATTATTATTTAATATTTATGTTAAAGTATTGCCCAGAGTCCCCAGACTTAGAAAATGCCCTGTTACTGTGGGTATTGTACAAACATGGATGTAGACATGATCAATGTCTCAAGAAGCTCAGAGCAGTTGTAATTATAAGGACTAGAGGTCACTGAAATAAAGTCTGCATAGACTTTGCAAAAAAGTTTTGCAATATGCCAACCTTCAGGTAGAAAAGAACAATCAAAGAGGGAGAGGAGAGCTGAGGATTCCACCTGTATAACAAAGTAGAGCCTGCCTTTATCGTTGGTAAATACTCATTTAGTCAGAATGAAAGCCAGACCGAATTATGATACAGTGCCTCAAGGCACACATTGCATATCAAATTCAGACATTACCCTATGTTTTATATGCTTTATATTCTACTTTAATTGAAATGGCTGCATTTTCAGATGAAGATTTAGCAGCTAAAAGAAGGAAAAGACATTGCCCAAACAGTATGTCTGGATTGCATAACTGCTTCCATGCAATTCCAGCAGTCATGTTTTGCAGTATCAGGGTTAATGTACATGATTTACATTGTGTTTTTCAAAATGAGAAAGTTTATATGTTGAGTCTTTGTGTTCTATGGTAGAAATGTTGATCATTAAAATTGAAATATTATTGAATAGAATTTGGGTCTGAAGAACCGGACTATATATTCTGTTTAAACTTAGTGTTTTCAGATGGCATTAATTAGTAGAAAACAAACACAAAGTGAGTAGAGATACAGAGCTGCCATTTTCTCTACGCTTTCTGTTTCTTCTTAGTTCTTTCCTCTTGGGTTGGTCTTTAAATGCTGAGCAGGGAGGACTGTTGTTGAAATTAGCAAGAATTGCTAAAAACTCCTTGATGTCCTAATAATTCTCCAGCAGTGGGAAAGTCCGTTTTCAGGGAGAGGCATACTGCCTCTCACTAAGATGTCAAATGTTTATGAGGAATTAGGGTTTCTTCTGTTGTTCAAAAATACTTTTTTTACTATATCTTTTGATTTATATTAAAATATAAGTAATTACTACTCAGACCTCAAATTCCTTTGGTCCTAATGTCAATTTATTTTTTTTTTTTTCAGTAACTCTGTGTAATATTTTAGTGGCAACAAAATATGTTTAAGGACTCTTGAACTAGCAATAATATTATCTTTTAGGGGAGTCTTGGTTAAACAGGGAGAAGATTGCCTTGTAGCATACTATCCATGTCAGAATTATAGGAGCCCTGAGGGTAACTCAGTTGGCTCCTTCCTCTTTCAAAAGTTAATGGGTTAACAAACTGATTGACTTCCTCACAAAAAATGTGCAGGTGTTTTTCAGCTCCTCCTCATATTCTCACAGACTCTCTGGGTCATTAAGAGTTTGGCTTTGACTTCAGACACAAACCTAGTTTCTGAAGGCAGTATTTTGCTTAAGGTAATCTGACTGCTTTCATTTTCTAGTGCTGAGCATGGGATATGGGTTTTGGTAGAAACAACTAGAGGTCAAGGGATGCTGACAGAATACCTCGTTCTGGTCAACTTGTTTGTGGCTGCCCAAAGACTGGTTCAATAATCCATAATATGAGTTAACATCAACTAAATTTTCCTTTTATATGCATGATCCATGTGCTTGTCTGTGGAGATGTATAGAAACTGCTGTGCCTGCCTAATTACCAGAATGCGTCTCAAGGATCTTATAACCAAAACATTTGAGCCATAAAAGAAACATCCTCCTAAGACTTTTTCTTTTTATCAGGGCTTTTTTTTTTTTTTTTTTTTTTTTTAGAAAAAAGTATTTCTTTATTATTTCTCTATGAATGGTTTGGATATTTAGACTGTTTTCCCCTCAATTTCAGATGGAACTTGATATAGGTATTCCTTTGACATAGCACAAGTCCTTTTCTTGTGCTTGCTTCTTATGACTTTCTCCAAGTAGAATTTTGCCTTCCCTGAGCTTAGAGCTCTCTTTAAACAATAGTATTTTAAATAGAGGTACACTGTTTATCATTTAAGAACACCTTGGTTTTGCAGTGGCACCTTTTTGCACTAATTGTAGAGGAAAATGCAGTGTACAATGCTCAAACTAAGAAATTCTGTCTACTCTTCAGCAACCAAACAGCAGTTTTATGTGATCTGTTGCATTGGTTATTTCATCTTTGAATGCAGAATATGGTTTTGAGCACTTCGGTGTACAATGATGACTGAGAAAAGACCCTTGCTCCTTTTGCTTGAAAGTCTGCAAAGGTTTCAATAGCATACGGTGTAAGCATAATAGCTGTTAGAACATAAGAGGCTGCAGTAATAGGGACCGTCATGAACATGCTGCGGTATCTGTCCTAATAATACGCTATAAAATTAATATGTACTTGTGCAGTAGTTGCTGAAAGTGGCTACTTCTTTACAGATCAATTCGATATAGTGTTCTGTCTGTATGGGAACTTATATAGTTCATTTTCTGTGGTTAAAAAAGCAGACATTCTGCATTGTATGATGGAATTTTTAAAATCCATTAACAATAAAAATGAAAGAAGTACCCAGATGAAAAGAGACCGTAGTGTGAATCATGAGAACGTTTGATGAAAGGTCTAAATTTGATAATACATCTTATTATTTGCTAAGCCAGCTACGGATTTTTTTGTTGTTGTTCATTTGATTTTTTTGTTTTTTTTTTTTTTTTTTTTTTTTGGCTTCCATCTCACTGAATGTATTCTCATCATAGAGGTTCTTTGTTTAATATGCCATTTTATTTCAAGATAAATCTGCCAAATGTAGGGTTATTGGACAATCAGTGCTCAAGAACGTAGGAAATGGGAGAGATTAACTGCATTGATTATGGAATGTGAAGGCTTTAATCGCTTGGGCTAAACAAGGAACAGTGCATACTTTGGCTCTTATTCACAAAATAAATAGATGTGTATGCACACGAGGTTGTGGAACTGAGCTTGTTTTACTTCATGTACATGAAGTGTGATCGATGCATCTGTTTCTTCATTACTGGAGAAATAACTCCTAGGTCACTAGTTAAAATATCATTAGTGTTAGTAAGACCAAAAGAAGTAATTACAGTAAGTAACATTACAGTAATTAAAGTAAGGACAGTGAATTTAGGTTTGGGGATTTTATTTTTAAAAAAGCCCCAAACCCACCAACCACCAAACTTTTGCATTTAGCACCAATTTTCACCTAGGTGGAAGTAATAACTTTATATTTTATCAAGTAGTTTTGTATCAGACCTTGTATCAGATATTTATAGCCTGGAGAAGGGGACTGAAGCAGAGAGAAATTTGGATCTGTAGGTAAAGTTATCAGAATACTCGTCCATCTCTTTCTGATTTCAGGAAAAAATCATCAAATAACAGATACATATATGCTTTGAAAGACTACATATTTAATGACATAGAGAGTCTCAGAAGGGATTATTTGAACATTACAACTTTATACCTAACTGTGGTGCTGTCAAGACAAAGCATAATGTTTTCCTATCTGAAATTTAACTACACTGTATTTATTGTTTTGCACAAGAACATTAAAGGAATCCTGTCTGTCAGCATATAAGATCAATGAATGAACAACTTAAATTTACAGGAGCAAATTAAATGTCAACTTTATTTCACCAAAAAAGGCTGTTCTTTTCTGTAAACAGAGGTTATAACCACTGTTTTGAAATACTTGCTGTTAAAAAGTGTTTGATAAGTGTAAACATAAGTGTGTAAATCCAACAGGTTTTTCGTTTACTTGATTTTCATATTTATTGCTATCATGCAGGTTAAGTTTGAAAGTATGTACTTATAAATAAGTTTATTGTTGTCATACTGTGCTAACGCAAATGTTCTGTGCTTGCTGTAGTTTCAAATTTTACTGCTGTCTCTATTCTCATGTTGGCTGTGTTGTTGTAGCTAGAGTATAGCTCTGTGTGTGTTATTTTATAGTAGTAAATCACTGAGACCCAGTAAAAATGTGAAAAGCTCTAATAGATGATGTATATTTTGTCTTTTTTTGTCTTAGACTATATGATCTATTCCTCTAAAGTATTTTGAAGACCTCTTCAAATTCTGTGTATGCTTGTAAATTGCCTATTATTAAAATAACTCTTTAAGGTGTAATGAAAAGCAAAGCAAAAGAAGTAAAATAGTGTACATGTCACTGTTGAAACCTTTCTCAACTCTATCTGTTTGCTGGTCTTTGAGAACAGAATTTCTTGCAGCAAGACTATATGCAGCTGTATGCTGGGATTAGAGACTTGCAGTTCTTAGGAAATGCTCAGAAAGACATAACAGATAAGTGAAATGTTATTTCACAAGGTCTGTTTCCTTGTGTGGGATATTTCTCCTTGATGGTTACATATAAAAGTGTTTATCTAATGTGAACTACACTGTGTATAGTGAAAGAAAAGGGAGTAACAGGTCTTTATCAAAACTGTTCAAATGGAAGGGCATGATGTAGCACAAACCAAAGGAAAAGTTTATTTGTGGCAAAATTATGTGCAACTCTTATGCCTTTCGTCTCCAACAAATGCATGTTTGTCTGCGTTCTGCTCATAAATGAGTGCTCTGACTGCCTGGAATATGGACTGTAAGAATCAAACAACCTGAACTGGATGAAAAATGAGGGGGCTAAAAATTATGCTGCTGAAGCAAGGCAGTATTTATCTTTGTGGTCAGAGCTATGTGAAAAAAAAGCCCTCAATCTGCAATATTCAATGTATCTATTTTGGGTGAAGATAAAAGAATTGCTAATTGAGTTTACAATATGTAAGACTCTGGGCTATATAAGAATAGGTTATCATTACCTCTGTGTTGTCAGCACTAAATCTAGCTGCTTCTGTGGTCTAGAAAGTCTGTTCTCGTAAAATGATAGTCTGATATTTTTCGAGCCAAGATGTTCTATCTCCAGCATGTGTCAGAAATAGTGACATAAGACAGAAACTCTCATAATACTAGCCATGAACCAAAAGGAATGTGTCTTGTTAACAACTTTGGAAAGATCCAGTTCTCAGTGTAACTGCCTTCTAGCAGCTACATGGAAGAGAGGATAAAAATTATAAAATATAACCTTGATCTATTTTCCTGATGAAGCAATAGTTTATAATGATAGTCTCTATAAAGTTAATTTTTACTTGAACAGAGCTGAGCTTAATGGTTTTCAATTATAATAATTTGAGTCATGGGTTTAGTTCATGTGGATTTTGCAACCCCTGGGTTTTGCTTTTATGTCTTTCCCCTAAAATGCTTGGTCTCTTTTTTGCACTATGCTCTTTCTATCCTCTCTTAACACAGAATATCAGGCAGTGATGGGATGGCTTGATCCCCTTCCATTTGCATCAGAATTTAATTTTCTGTGAGGAAGTAATTCTTAACTCATGCGTAATTTGGAAGTAGGGTTTCATGTTCCAAATAGCTTTGTCATAGAGCATATGCTCAAGCAAGAATGTCCAAAAGTATGTCACCTTTCTCAAAAGTGTGTCATGTCTTCAGAAAGAAAAGTGTGTCTTTCTCTGACAGGAGTTGAGATCTCCATTTCACCTAAATTTTTCTAAGGCACTCTCTACATTGGCAAGAAATTAGGCACCTTAAAAATGGATCAGTTGATCAAATTGATTCATGCTGTGGCCTCATACCTACAGTAAGTAAATGTGGGGATTTTTTACTTTAGACTATGTTTAGTATGGTTGCTGGACCAAAAGTGCCCACCATGCATGTATTTGGAGATGACTGGAAAAACAATCACTGATTTGCAAGTTTTATTTCCATTGAAATATGTAGCACATCTGGTACACACCTGAGGTGTGAGACAGAGGTTGGTTGGCTTTGTTTTTTGGTTTTTTATTTCTTTCTCCAAAAGGAATCTGGGATCAGGTCATCAAAATGGTTTTGTGAACCAAGCCAGCTGCAATAGAGGGGATAAATAGGGAAGAATGGTCAAAGTTGTAGCACCGTTTTGGACTGAAATATTTCTCCAAGCACATCCTATGACTGCTGCAGTGATGTGCCTGAACAGAGGTTGAGCAAAGAGTTATTACATCTTCTGTCCATTATGCTTCTCTGACACTACTGGCAAATACTAATGTGTTTGTTTTCTTTCTGATTTTTCATTTGTTCCTTTTGTAAGTCCCATGTCCTTTCTCCACTATCTTGCTCCTTTTTATCTCTTTTCTTCCCAACATCACCTCTAACCTTCCTTAATGAAGACATGGCTGCTGCTGGCTGTGGCTATAATATCCTCACTTAAGCATGGACCTGGGCAGTGATAGGTCAATAACCAACTCGACACTTGTTTTCAGAGTATGCGTTGTGTTAAATATGACTGAATATCTTAGGAGCTCCACCCATTGTGCAAATTTGGGGACTTGAAGGGAGGAATGTTGTTGACTCCTGAATGGAAATGTTGACTTACATCAGTGTATTGTGGCATTCACTTACGGATTCAAGTGACCTCAATCTCAGTTTTCCATTTTAGAAAGATTGTGTTAAGAAGCATGAAAATTAACATTAAAAACAAAAAAAAAAAAAGGAAGGAAAGTCAGTCCTTTCATATGTATGTGAATACAGAGGCACGCTTGCTCACTCACTTTCTATGTGTGAAGGCTGTCAATTGCTGAAAAAAAGAGGTCTGGTTAAGATTTCTAGTGAGGGATATCTGTATGTTTTAAGTTCAGCACTTATCTTTGCATGTAACAAAAGCTTTCCAATAGCATAAACAAAATCTACCACATAATTTCAGAAATTAATTTTCTATTTAATCCCATTTTTATTTCATGTTTCCTTAGAAGTATGATTTTTTTTTTTTTGCCTCATAAAAAATAGTAATAAATTCTATCATTATAATTTGCTTTGATGGCACATTTAAGGGTCTGGCCTCATGGAATGTCTCTTGGAGAGATGATACCCTAAAAAGAATATGTCTAGAATGGACAGTACTGTCTGACCTCATTAGCCAGCAGACCAGGGAGCAATTGCAACAGACCTAGATTGCAGTAAAACCTTGTTTCTTTCCAAGACAGGCAGTAGATTGTATGACTGGGGTGTCACTTTGGTTGTGTTCTGAAGCTTTCAATCTGCAACACATGGACAAGCCTTGAGCAGGCACTATGTCAAGCAAATAGTGTCAAAGTTTGTCATGGGTGCCATGGTTTATTACTTTCTTGATAAAATGGGCGTTTGTCCAGTAAGAATTTGAGTTGTGCCACTGACTTACTTTGCCTCAACTATTGAAGATACCCTACCAGGTGCAAATTTGGCCTGGATTTGTGCTATAGTAGAAAGGGTCCATATCGACTTTTTAATTAACTATAATCTTCAATCCATGGTTGGCTAAAGCACTAAATGTGTTCACTGACCTCTTTGACATCAATATGAATATAGTATCTAAATCAGTTAAGATTGCATTTATTCATATATATTATATACATTTTAATGCAGACAAGAGAACAGGTCTTATCATTATCAGGTCTTGGATATAATGTTTTCGTATTGTTGCCATAAGCGTTCATTCTGTGCTGGAACTGTTTTGTGTGCCATAAATCTTAGCAACTGATGGAAAAAGGAGGAGCAGCAATTAGAGAACTATAAAATAATTAAAAAAAAGGTTAAATATTGTTTACTTTCAGAAGGAAGACGAGAATATGGTATTTTTCAATTACTCTTTACCCATTTCTTCAGTTTGGCTAAGCTCTTTATTGATTGCATGGGAAGGAGGGTGGGGTATTCTTTTGGGCTGCAGATTTCAGCTGTTGTTGGTAATGCATGGTAACTGTCACTTTTATTTTGTAGAAAGATCTTTTTATCATAATCCAGCTTACACTGTGCTTCCTGAAAACGTTTAGACTTGCTCTGTTTAAAATGTATAAAGAAGAACCGATCATATTCCTGGTAAGCGACATCCTTCAAATGGACGCATTTACTTTCTGCTTGTATCATTTCTTTGAATGATGTGGGTATTACAATCCAAAGCCAGTCCTATTTTCTTAAATATGAGCTAACTTGTAATGCAGATCAATATGTATCAATATAACCTTTAAGGCAAACTCTATATATTTGGCGTTGAACTTTAAGACATCCATTTTACTTGGTGAAAGAATGAGCTAAGCGACTGAGCTGTCATTAATACATTTTTTTCAGTGCATTTTGGCTAAAACTTAACTTGAACTACAGAGATGAAATGTTCTGATTATTTTAAATATTTATCTTGGGGTCTGAAGAAACAAAAGTTGGAAAAGAGATTTTGTGTTTTGGTTGGTGTGGTTTTGCTTTGTGGGGTGATGGTGGGGTTTTTTGTTGGGATTTTTTTTTTTTTTTTAGTAGCTGAGGGCAATTATATCTTTATTGACCCTCTGTGTTCACTCCCTCCTTCAATGTCAGGTACTTGCTTATTATTATCAACATGACATCTCCTTTCTTTGAAAGGTTGTCCGTCACACTTTGAATCACCTCTCTCCATGGTTACATTTTCTAATCAGTTCACATGATTGAGCCTACATCAAGTGATGCTTTACTTAATTCCTTTCCGTTTGTATGGTGTGATTCTTGGAGGGACTCTCGTCAAAATTTTGGAGGGCCCTGTCAGTTTGAAAAGAACATGACCTTTAAATTGTAACAGTATGTTTGCTGGTGCATAAGGGAAAGGAAAGGTTTGTAGTGATGGAAAACCACTCTAAAAATGAAAAGTAATTCACTCAGAAACAATATGCATGGGAAGTTAATTTGTTTTTATTTAACTGATTTTAAAAAGTCAGAATGAGCAGGATGTATTCTTTGAGCAAGAAGAGGGTCGAAACAGTATGTCCTTAAATTTGGCTCACAAAATGTTATCTATTGATCTTGCTTTTCTATATTTATAGTAATAGATAAAAACATTCAAATGTGATAGAATAGATAAAATGTGTAATTCTTCGAAATTAAGCCTGTTACTTGGTTGCACTTTCATAACTGTACCTGTGGGCATGCTATAATTAGTAATTGACAATGTTAATTTTTGTAGAGTCTGTCACTTAGATTTTATTATGTGGGTATGAATATGCATAAGTTTATGTGTGTATGAAAGAATAATTTAAGTTAACATGGAAAAAAAATATTGTAAATGCAGACAGTCTGAATACAAGAATAGTTGAGGCAATAATATAGATGCATGCTGATGGATCTGCCTTAATGCTGGGAATATTACTGAGTTTCACAGCCTGTAAGTATGCAAGCTGTGAATGGTCAAATACCCCACAGTAACTGAATTGGGGGTATTGACTGCTCTCATCTCATTTTTGCTGTGCTTTGAGTCATGTTACTTTTAAGTGGCTCTTACACATGTTGAAATAGATATTTCCATGAAACTTATGAAGTCTAATTTACCATAGATTTCTATTTTATGATTGCTGGATACTGATGCCCAGAAAGTGGATGTCCTCTAGCTTTTTGCAGCATTTTTAATTACTCACTGCTACAGATTCTTTGATATCTGGTAAGGTATGAGGTAATTCTGAAGGTGTTCCTGAGGTCATTCTGAAAGTTTTCCCAAGGTCACTAGAAGGACATCTCTCTGTGGGTATACCATTCTCAAAAATGTGTAGGAATATGTTTATCTTTGAACTTATCATTCTCTGTCAACTTTGTTGAAACAGGACAGTAGATAGAAAAGTGAAGAGGCACACACAGGGCATGATCACATGAAATTGCTGTAGTGAAAGTGTTTCTATTGCTTTCTTGTAATCCTGTATCACCTGTCACTCTTCAGATTTAGTGGTATTCTCACTGAATTGTAAGAAAGATCCAGGCTCACCTGCAACGACCTTGTTTTCTGATACTGGATATCAGCCTTGCTCCAGGAAATCAACCTACTCTAGGCAATCTACCAAAATTCAGGTTGATAGAGGTCTTGGTTTGAGCATGTCTAAAAAGACATAACAGGTCAATCCGTAGTCT
The DNA here is from genome assembly GCF_963264785.1 of Psittacula echo. Classification (NCBI taxonomy): domain Eukaryota; kingdom Metazoa; phylum Chordata; class Aves; order Psittaciformes; family Psittacidae; genus Psittacula; species Psittacula echo. Next base: position 93,247,441 of record NC_137742.1, on the reverse strand, counting down.
GGATTTGTGCTTAGGCAGTCTTTTTTTGTTTCCCTGATTGTCAGCTTAATGAGTAGAAAAATGGATCCCAAAAAGTTACATACTTCCCACTTTACTGCTTTTAACAGAATCTTGCATGGTGTCAGCCCCAGGCACAAATGCATGCAGACACTGCCTCTTTAACACAGCAGCTGTTATCTTGTTCTGGGCCTCTATAGCGGAGAGCTCATATCTGAAATTTGCCCTTTCTGAGTTTAATTATTTGGTATGTTTCACTTTCCTAATGAAAGTGGCCATGTTTGTTAGCATCTAAAATTAAGGCTATTTGCAGAGTTCAGATGTGTAGGTTTTCCAGGATTAAGGTGCAGCAACTTTTATGCTTTAGTTATATAGTTCATGATACGCAAATTGCAGACATGCATAACAGCAGGCAATTGTATACGCCTTATTCAGCATTAGATTTCCCCCTGCAATATTTGGAATAACATAGAATATGGATTTGAGACACTAAGGACATGACATTTGTACGTGGTGTACAGGCATGCACATTATATACATTTCATATAGGCATTTTGTGGACTTATTTTAGCATTTTGTGCTAATTCGTATTTCATGATTCATTCATACATTTAACACAGTAATACAATTCTAACATTTCACTGATTGCTCAGATAAAAGTGCTTTCTCTTTGTTTCAGAGAGTATGAAATAAGGTGGCAGAATGATAAATACCAATAGCAGATTTCTAGGATGGCAGCAGTATTCAGTAGCATATAACATGTCTTTCACTTACACAAAAGAAAGGTCATACATTTTCATCTGTGATGTATCATTGTTTCTGCGACATGAACTTCACGAATATGTGAAGCCACTATATTCTACAGTTGCTTCCTTCTGGGCCTCTAGGTTTTGGTAACTATAACTTGATGGAGCTCGAGTCTCATGATACCTGAAGCATATGATATTTTGCATGTCCTACTGTAAACCCCCTTTTTGATAAGGTGTTTTGTTCTTTAGGACATGTAAATCCTGGAAATCATATTCTTCACTTGAAAAGAAAACAAATTAAATATTGGAAATGAGATCTTGACTGATACAAAGGACTTCTTGCTTTCAGACAATTTCTGTTATTCTGACCAACTGGAGGTGTACTAGACATACCTACATAGAATCTGTCAACGGTTATATTTTTACAGAGCAAGTATAACACAAATTCTGTGCACCCTTAAAATACTAATATGCATTTTTCTTTACATTCCCTTTTTTTCCTCAAAAAAGTTGAAATTGGAAACTGTGCATGACTTCAGGTTCTTGTGGGATGACCTCAACACATCTTTTTCTTTCTTTTTAATTTTTGATTCTTGCTCTGGCTAATTTGCTCTCCTCTTTCCCTTAAAAGCATGAAATTGCATGTTGCAACATATGCAATTTCCTAGAAGCTAAAAGGCTCACAGTGTAATGCTTTTCTCATTTTCCCTCTTCCTGGTAACATATACGGGTATGAAAAATATAATTTTTTATCTTGAATAGTCTCACACACACAGAATTAGCCTATGTTCCTACAGCCTTGTCACCTTCATGAGAATTTTCCACATGGAGCAAATACATTGTTGAACCCTTTAGGAGCATCCTGGGGATCAGATCCCAGAACTCCAGCTTGCTGCCACCTTAGTCAGAGGTAGTATTCATTCAAAAGTTTCTCTTAAATTAATTATGAGCATTGCCTGAGAGAGGCTGAAAGATTGGGATCGTTCTGAACAGCATTGTACTATACTGTTAAGGGATGCCATGTCTTAAATATGTTGGAAGTCATAAACACTACATTATAATAAATTACAAAGCAGACTTTTGGAAGATTTGTTCTACTTTTCACAAAATGCTAATGTTTAGTTTGTTTTCATTTCACCATATTGTCTTTCATTTAAAAATTACAGCTTTACTACAGTGAGCTAATTTCATAATATTGTATTAACTTAATATTACATAAATTATGTTTGTCAGATTTGGGCATTGTTGTAGATGTAAAAAGCCCAAATTTACTACCAAAGCTCTCCAAACACATGTATTCATAATTTGCTACAATGAACCATATGCCACAATATAGTATTAACGAATTACACATCCTAATGTTAGGCACAAATCCTGCTGCTCTTTCTGCAACTGTTCTAGGCACAAATAGAAACAATATATTTCTATCCTTTTTTTCCCTAGTTGCAATTATGAGCAAAAAAATGTTACCGTGTGGGAATATTTTAGCCACCTGCACTTTTTTCTCTTTTTAATTTTTAGCTGCATGTTGCCTTTGAACAGTACTGAAAACATGTGGAGATTGCAGCAGTTCCTACCTATATTTTCTCTGCAGACTATTATAACTTTAGGCCTGGAAGGAAAAGGTAATAGAAATTGGCATAACAAATATTGCAGAGAACGGAGAGCTACAGCTTTCTTTTAGTAGAGAATCGGAACGCTCCTACTGCAAAGATTTAATTGCAGCTTCCTGCAGTTTTACATGTGGTGTTTTCCACTTGCAAGGTGTAGGGTGCTGTAATGTAACCTGGCTTATTCTCCCCATTCAAACAAAGAGCAGAAATGCTCTCTGTGAAGGGAAGGGGAGAGCTTGTGCAATTGTGGAACATCTATAGGTTTTTAAACACACACTGTCTAATCAGCCTCTGACAGATCCATTGTAAATCAAAGGTCTGGTAAGTGGGGATGCCAGAAATGTTTGATCTCATTCCAAGCCTTGAAACAACTTGCTTATTTTTTCTGCAGTTTGGCTCCTCACTAAAATAAAACATTGAGAGATGAATGTTCTGACAGGTCATTGTGTGTCAAACTGTCACTCTGTAATGGTTACATATTTCAGCTGGATTGAGGTGGTGTTGGTTGGGGGAGGTCTGAGAGAAAGAGAGAGAAAAAGAGGGAGAGAAAGAGACAAAGAATAACAAGATTTCCGCTCCTTCTTGTGGCTGATCTTCATTTAAACCAAACACTTGTCATGTTCAGGGGAAGTTTTATAAATTTTTAATGATGTTGGGTACAACTGGTGCTTTGAAATTTGCTGTACTTTAATTTTTTCTTCGTTAGCAAAGGTTCGCTAATGCATTGAAGTGCTAAGAGCGTGTCCTAGGGATGCCATGATAATTGTGTTGTTAATAATATTGTGGCACTAGTAATGTTCTCCTGGTAATCAAGCCATGAGATTTTTTTTTAATATATTCAGTTATTACACTGCATCTCATACAAATCATGTCAATTACAATTGCCAGTCTATGACAGTTAAAATAATTGTATACGTTTTCTAGAATTTTCCATTGGCTTGGCTAATCAAGCTAAAAAAAAAAAAAAAGCAACACATTATTTGCATTAATTTTGTTTCTAGTCTATTTCTAGTCCTAAATCATTTGTCCATCTACTTCAAAAGGCGGAACAGTAAGTATTTTAATAATAAATATACAAACATATTCGTACTGTAACATAATATAAGCATACTTCTTCAATAGTAACACAGGAGATTGTCTAGGATTAATCTGTGTACATGTGTAGAGACATATATTGGTTAAAATTATCATGCTCATGTAAAGAATGTGTACTTTATCAGAGATTTATAAAGATCAATATTCAGAGGTGTTTATTTTCATATTTTTGGAGTGTATGTATGCACCTATACACCTAGGTAAAGATGACAGCCTCTTTGTGGACACTGATATTTTATGCCTCCCTTAGAGATGATTGTGTGTTATTGCATTTGAATATTTACTTACATTAAAAAAATCAATTAAATAGTTGCCAGCTGAAGGGGAGAGTAGGTTCTGTGTCCAAACATTAGCCTTCGGTAGCACTGGCATCTCCTGTCTAATGCTGTCTCTTTGTTTCTTTGAAAAGAAGAGACAAACAGCAAAAACTGGCTCAGCATTCTGTCACCAGAGCAGGAACCATCCCATTGTGTGGTTGCTTACTGTGTCCTGGTGGGGAGGGGGAAACTGGTGATTATTCTCTTTATC
>NC_137742.1:93133459-93240959 GCF_963264785.1 Psittacula echo | reverse complement strand
CCTCCAGAGAGCAGCCTGCTGATAGAACCTACTTCTTACAATATGGTGAGTGTCATTTTAAAATACCATGAGAAATATGATGTGGTGATCAAGGACTTCCTGCTTTAAGGGTTTCATGTATCAGGGTAACTAGACAAAAAATGTAGTTCCCAGGGTGAAAATTATATTAACAAAGAATTAGTAATAAAGCTGAATAAATGTAATGAGATGTGAAAGAGAGTGCATAGCACATTTTTTTTTCTGTCTTTCATAATTAGGCCCTGAAAGAAATGGAAATTCAGACAAAACACCTTCCTCATTACCAATTTAAATATTACAAATTAAAATGTGTTGTTATTGGACAGCCGATTGTTGTGGGTTTTTTTTCTTTCAAGAGGTAAAGATGCTTCCTTTGGTTCAGTTTGCTGTTTTAGAGGAAAGGTTTTTTGCAGAATGGTTGTTAGCTGATTCTCTTTTAAGCCAAGGTAACCTTTCAAATTTTCTCTCTACCAGATTCTACCCTTTCTTTCTCTGCTGAAATGATAGTTACTCAAACTCTGCTGACAGTCTATGCACTACAGGGGTGGCCCAGAATCATCCTTTGTTATTCTCACAAGCTATTTACCATATTTATTAAATCACATAGATTCCTGCCGTAAGTTGGATAAACAGTATGTGCTTAATTTGGACCAATTAATTCCACAACAAATACACTCTCTCGGCCTCTTTCATAAACCAGAACATCAAACAGCTGTTCTCTCATCCAAGCAAAACTAGTATATAATGTTTTTATTCTGCTTTTACTAGTTGAGTATTGGATAAAACAAGATACCAGATGCTTATAGGGATCTATTTCAACCAATAAATCCTGTTAATTTATTAATGACTTAAAGCTTATAATAGAAACTTTATTTCATGAAGTTTTTATTTCTACTTTTTGTAAATCTTTAGGCTAACACTAATCTCCAGTTCTTTCTATGTCTCCGTCTTTTGTTACAGAGCATAAAAATCCTTTCAAACACTGAAATAATATGTAATTATATTTGAAAAACAACATTATTGTGTTCTGGAGGCAGTTTCAAACCTCTGACATAGGTTCTAGAAACAAAAGCCAATCTTGCACTTACTGCCATGTCTCTTCAGCTGCGTAAGCACGTATTGCAAGTGTATGTCTCTGTATTATTTACATCCTGGCTGGCTTTGTCAGAGGCGAAGGAAGCTAGGTGACACTGCATGTATGCATGATATCTTAAACAAGAGACTAGAAGAAATACACACGTAGGACTGAGAAATATTTGGAAATGGGAAAAGGTTAGATTAGCATTGAGCAGTTCATGTAAATAGGACATGTCTGTGGTGTGGTGATATAGGGGTGATACAAGGGCTCCAATCCTTGGTTTGTTACAGAAGCTTTGCACTGAGCTCTCATAAAGCTGCTGGATTCAGCCTCTACACGGTTCTGTTATATTACTCTGATTCTTGTGTAATGGTTAGACAATGCATGTCTGGGAGTGGTCTCCACTAACATTATCTGGGAATTGTTGGCAACTAGTGTAATTTTGAACTGATGTTGCTTTAAATTGTACCTGGCCACAAACTAATGCAGATGGACATACAGCACCCGGATGAAGTTGTGGCTTTGAATTTGCTATACTGCTTGTTGTGGTTTAAACCCAGCCACGCAGCTCGTTCACTCACTCCCTCCCCGCTCTTCTTCCCACACCCCCCACTCCCAGAGGGATGGGGAGGAGAATCGGAAGAATATAACTCCCACAGGTTGAGATAAGAACAGTCCAGTAACTAAGGTATAACACAAACCACTGCTGCTACCACCAATAATAATAATGATAAGGGAAATAACAAGGGAAGAGAATACAATACCACCTGCCGACTGATAATATTGAGCCCGACTGAGCAATGAGTCAGCCTTTCCAGGTAACTCTCAGTTACCTCCTGGGCATGACGTGCTGTGGTATGGAATACCTCTTTGGCTAGTTTGGGTCAGGTGTCCTGTCTCTGCTTCCTCCCGGCTTCCCTTCCTCCCTGGCAAAGCATGAGACTCACAAAGTCCTTGGTCAGACTAAACATTTGATTAGTAACTAAAAACATCGGTGTTATCAGTGCTGTTCCCAAGCCAAAAGTCAAAAAGCACAGCGCTGTACCAGCTACTAAGAAGGAGAAAAAGTGACTGCTACTGCTGAACCCAGGACACTCCGTTTCTCAAAGACTTCTTCCGCTGTATCACCCCACACGATAATGTCATCAATGTATTGCAGGTGTTCTGGAGCTTGCCCCTGTTCCAGTGCATTCTGGATCAGTCCATGGCAGATGGTAGGGCTGTGTTTCCATCCCTGGGGCAGTCGCTTCCAAGTGAACTGAACGCCCCTCCAAGTAAAAGCAAACTGTAGCCTGCACTCTGCTGCCAAAGGAATTGGGAAAAATGTATTGGCAATACCAGTCGTGGCATACCACTTGGCTGCCTTTGACTCCAGCTCATACTGAAGTTTCAGCATGTCTGATACGGCAACACTCATTGGTGGTGTGACTTTGTTTAGGCCATGATAGTCTACTGTTAGTCTCCACTCTCCATTAGACTTTCGCACTGGCCATCTGGGGCTATTAAAGGGTGAGCGGGTCCTGCTGATCACTCCCTGGCTCTCCAGGCTACGGATCAGCTTATGGATGGGAATCAGGGAGTCTCGGTTGGTGTGATATTGCCGCTGGTGCTCTGTTGTGATCGTGATTGGCACTTGTTGTTCTTCAACCCTCAGCAACCCCACAACAGAAGGACCCTCTGAGAGACCAGGCAAGGTGGACAGCTGCTCAATTTCCTCAGTCTCCAAAGCAGCAACACCAAAAGCCCATCGGTACCCTTTTGGGTCTTTGAAGTACCCTCTCCTGAGGTAGTCTATGCCGAGGATGCATGGAGCCTCTGGACCAGTCACAATGGGGTGCTTTTGCCACTTCCTCCCAGTCAGGCTGATTTCAGCCTCCAGTACAGTCAACTTTTGGGATCCTCCTGTCACTCAAGAAATATAGATGGGTTTCACTCCTTGACAGCTTGATGGCATCAAGGTACACTGTGCACCGGTATCTACTAGAGCCTTATACTTCTGCGGGACTGATGTGCCAGGCCATCTGATCCACACAGTCCAGTAAATCTGATTTTCCCCTACCTCCACCTGGCTGGAGACAGGGCCCCTCTAACAGTCATCACATTGGTCACTTTTGTCTTGTTGACAGGAATTAGTCTTTAGCACAGGATCTGGAGTAAAATCAGCTTTTCTACTCCATCTGGGAACCTGCTCACCAGAGACTGAAGCCGCAGCTTTCATGGGATGATCATCTTTGACCCTTGTTCTCCTCTTCAATTCACGCACACGTTCCTCCAAAGCTGAAGTAGGTTTTCCATCCCACCTTGTCAAGTTTTCTCTGTGATCCTGCAGGTAAAACCATAGGGTGGCCTGTGGCATATACCTTCTATATCTTCTCTCTCGAACAATAGGACACCTTTTGTTAATAGCTAAGACGGTGTTGGTACACGTGAGGAGCTGGATAGATCAGATAGATCGTCTCTCAATTGTTTGAGGCCCTGGGACAGTTTTCCACAGCTGAGATGATGGAAGGGGCGAGATTATCTTTGAATGCTCAGAGTTTATGAATCATTTCATCCACTGTTAGTGGTACTACGTCATTCCAGGTTACTGTTGCCAATGAATGGGCATATTATGACAGTGCATTCCATGTAAGTTTTCGCCACATGGGTCATGTACATTCGACTTCATCTGCGTCTATGGTTATATCCCCATTATTCAGCTTGATGTGATAGATCATCTCTACGATGGCTGATTCCCTCAGAGACTGGATGCCTTTGTCTAAAGTAGTCCACTTGGCGGAACGACTCATAACATCATCCTTGTATGGAAACCTTTCTTTCACAGCTGCCAAGAGCCGCCTCCAAAGACTGAGGGACTTTTTCTCTCTTGCAATTGCTTTGTCAATTCCCCCTTCTCTAGCAAATGATCCCAGCTGTTTGGCTTCTGCACCTTCAAGTTCATGACCATCGGCCCCATTGTCCCAGCATCGGAGCAGCCAGGTGATGATGTGCTCCCCTGGTTGACAGGTAAAATCTTTTTGCATATTCCGTAGCTCGGTTGAGGTCCGAGGTCGAGAAGTCACCTCTTCTTCTTCTTCGTCATGTGCTGATGACTCCTGATCAGATGCTGTCCTGAGTGGTGAATACATTGTTTCTTCATCTTGCCTCTTTTTTGCTTTTCCTCTTGCTTACAGGGGCAACCGATATTGGTACAAATTGGTCCTCTGGTTTAGCTGCAGTGATTATCACTGTGATTTGAGTAGCGACTGTACTTGTCGCTGGGGGTGGTGTAGCTGCTGTGCTTGGACCTGGGGTAGCTGCACTGCCTGTTGCTTTGCCCTCAGATCCAGGGACATTTTTTCCTTTCGAAGGTGCTGGATAGTGTTGAACAAGGCCCTGTAAGCATAGGCCAAGCTCCAGCATGTTGCATTATTTGTCCCTCTCTGGTATGACCAGGGTGACAACACACCTCATTTAAGTGTTTTACTAATTTTTCTGGATTTTGCATTTGTTTGGTGGTGAAATTCCAAAGGACTGGAGGGGCTCAATGACCTAGATACTTGCCCATACTATCCCACACACCCTGCCACTCATGGCTATCCAGCCTCGGGGAAAATCCCTTGATCTTCCTATATCGTCTATCCCTAGATAGGGCCCAAACCTGACTCTGCTTAAGTCTTGAAATCAGACGAAATGGTCATGGGCAAAACACACTCTGTATGCATGCCAGCATGGTGATCCCCATCACAATCAGCAAACAGGTCTCAAGGGTATTTAAAGCCATTCAGAACCTTCAAAACTCTCAAACAATGCTGTAAATGGTCGGGGGGGGGGGGGGTGTGTGTGCTGAGAGGGTAAGAGAATGTCTCCCTCACAGGTTGACCACCCAGGAAGGAGAAAAAAGATCTGTAATTGCTAAGCACTTCTATTATATACCTCCCAAAGTATAAAGGTGGTGACCACACTAGGAACATAAGCCAGATCAGTTTCATGATCAATGGTTCTATTGTATTACAAGTCATTACCATAAAGTACAATAAGACAAGAACCTTAGCCCAAGGCCCCCAGCCAATAAACACTAACATCATAAATACCGGCTGTAAGTAAGGTACAATATGCTGAAACTGTGAGATCAAGAGAAACAACCTTTAGAGCCAATAAATCAGCATTGTGACGAGTGACTATTAATCCGAAACACTGAATGCTTATCACAAATACGATTAGACACACTCCGTTCTGATCTGTCGTTATCTCAACCCTTTGAGCCCCACGCTGGGCACCAAAGAGAACTGTTGTGGTTTAAACACAGCCATGCAGCTCGTTCACTCACTCTCTCCCCCATTCTTCCCTTCCTCCCTGCTCCCAGAGGGATGGGGAGGAGAATCGGAAGAATGTAACTCCCACGGGTTGAGATAAGAATAGTCCAGTAAATAAGGTATAACACAAATCACTACTGCTACCACCAATAATAATAATGATAAGGGAAACAACAAGGGAAGAGAATACAATACCACCTGCCCACTGATAAAATCAAGCGTGACCGAGCAGTGAGTCAGCCCTTCTGGGTAACTCCCAGTTACCTCCTAGGCATGACATGCTGTGGTATGGAATACCTCTTTGGTTAGTTTGGTTCAGGTGTCCTGTCTCTGCTTCCTCCCGGCTTCCCCTCCTCCCTGGCAGAGCATGAGATTCACAAAGTCCTTGGTCAGACTAAACATTTGATTAGTAACTAAAAACATCGGTGTTATCAGTGCTGTTCCCAAGCCAAAAGTCAAAAAACCAGCACTGTACCAGCTACTAAGAAGGAGAAAAAATGACTGCTACTGCTGAACCCAGGACATTGCTTTAGGTACTTCCTTGTAATTTTTAAAAGAATAAGAAATGTGCAAAGTCTTCCCTTGCATCTAGATGTGCTGAGATCTCTGTAGTAATGAAGCCTTATCCATGATAGGAGTCTATAGTTTGCTCTGCTTTTGCTCTCCTAATCCGTTGCTGCTGCTGTTCTTCCCCATTTCTTTTGGTGTCCTTCACCATCACAATTTCTTTAGCGAAAACTAAAGTAGCTTGATGCAAAGCTGATACACAGTAACTAAGGATCCTCAGCTTGCCCTTTCTGCCTTCTAAAAAACCAAAGAATATAAATGAGGAAAACCAATCCTCCCCATCAGTGTAATTCCTGCAGACTTTTCCTGTAAAATGTATCCTTCAGTAGTTACCTGGTTTCTGTGTAGGGACAGAGATAGAACATCGCAGTTTGGGAATCAAACCTGGATTTATAGAGGAATGTGCAGACCATCTAAATGGCTTTGTAACTGGAATATGACATGAAATTGCTATCTGCTGACTAATAATATGTTTGAGATTAATGCAAAGTGTTAATATTTTATATTGCTTCCCTTTTGTCCTTTTTTTTTTTTTTTTTTTTTTCTGAAAAGGTGTATGGAAAAATGAAAGCTACGTATACACCATAAACTGCATTTGTTGACTTTTGAGTCTGTGGTTGATAAAGCTTATTACGTATCTGTATTAATTTTTCTGGATAATTTTTTGCTGATTCTTTAGAAGAAAATGAATAAATGTTTTTTGCCTAGCTAATCTTAAATCTGTTCACTTCAAATTAGTGATGTGTTATTTTTCATGGAATAAAGATTATGTATGTGATCTTGCCAAAAAAAAAGGTATTTAAACTATAGAAATATTGATAAATTAAAAAATGTACCTTATTATTAACCAGGTTAGGAACTGCAGTTTTGTAAACTCAAGCCTCTTGTGTTTTTGACCAATACCTGTTTTTTAAATTTATTTAAATTTTTCTTCCCCCTGAAAATTATATAAATTGCATAACTGAAATATAATTACTTTGCATGACTTTAGTTTATTTTGAAATATCAATTTTGTGAATCTTTAATTCAGCATTCACCATTTTATTTTAAACTGATGTGTTTGTGAACAGAGTAGTTTCAGAATCAGCTTTGAGAATCTCGTCTTTTGTGTACAAGGTTGACAAGCTAATTGCCTGCTAGTGCTCTAAATTTTTCTTAAATTTCTGCATTTATTTTACTTTTTTTTTAATGTGATAAAATGTGTTACTTGACCTATCAAATTAATCTTAAACATTAATTACATAAATATATAAAACATAAATGCAAAAAAAATTTTTTTTGAGGCAAAATTGTGCCTACGCTCTAAATACACGTGTCTCTATTGAATAGACACATAGGTGTTGATAGCCTGCAATTAATGGAGTTACATGCTTGAAGGCCTATTTTCTGTGTAAACAGAAATTATTTGCAAATTATTGGTTTTAAAAGCTGGTCACAGGTGGGGAAAATGAAAGATAAGGAGGGTACTGGCTTTCTCCCCGGTACTATGAACATGAAAATCCAATATTTTATGTTGATTTCATTAAGGTAAACTGACTTGTGTAAGAAATTCTGCTTGAAAAAAAAACCATTTTCTTTCAGCTTGTGACTAATCATATGGAGCAACAGAACACCAGGCTAAAGGAAGGGAAGGTGATAGGGAGTATAAGCATAATGTGACACTTTACTGGTGCAGAATTACCTTCAACAATGTCACCTGTTTTTGCTATATTTCCCAGAATTTCTTGTCTTGAAATATGCTGTGAGAAAAGAAGGCCATCACTCTTGTAGGGTTTGAACAGGTTTTCCTTTGTATGGTTAGGATAAGGCTTTTTTTTGATGTCATTCACTGGCAGTTAGATTAAGTGCTTAAAACAAGGGTTTAATGACCAAAGCAAGTGAATGTTCTCTTTCTATAAAACTTGTAAAAGAAAGGGTGAAGTCTGGGCAAATATGCTGCATCTGCTTATAGTAATACCATCCCAGATGGGCAATCAAGTAGCTAGAAATGTCGTCCACCAACAGAACAAATGAAGGATTTGGAGAGTCAAGGAGGTATAGAAAAACTGAGTGTTTACCATTGCAGGAAATATATTTTCATAGTTATTTTTCATGCCCAAACATTAGTCCATGAGAATCATCATATTTTATGAAAACTTTTATTAACATTTCTGAATGACCTTACCCCCATTGTGTTTTTATCAGTCCCAAGAGCCACAACCTGTTTAAAATATTTTTTATCTTTATAAACACAATAAAGTAAGCTGTCTTGCACATAGATTTGTAGATCTCATTAGAGATACTTTTTAAAAAGGTGCTCCATCTCTTGGGAAGATAATGACAAGTAGTAATCTTGGCACACAAAGTTTTCAGGCAGGAACACTTTGTTAAAATAGATTGTTTAATCTTTCCAGCATTGTTTTGAAGCGGATGTACTTTTTAATTGTACTTTCACACAGCATTATGACTTGAATGAGGGAAAGACAAGGGCAGCTGAAAACAAATGTGGTGGTAATATTGGTTAGATGGTGTTCCAGGTGAAAAAATAGCCAAGTATTTGCTTAAGATTTCAAGTGTTATCAAAGTCATGCAAGAAAAATGGCAGTTTTAAAACTCATTAAAGTTAACATTTGTCTGTGTTGTAAATGAGGTATATTCCCTAGGGTAGTTAACAGCTTTGGTGGCACAAGATGGGGGTAATTTTTCAGATGTACTGTTTCCAATGGGCCAGTGTCCTAAGGCTTTGCTTTAAATGGCCTTTTTATGCAGTAGGATAATGGGCAGTTTGTGCATTGCTAAATCAGCCCTATTTTATTAGGAATGTTACAGTCAGGGCACTTACAATTTGTCAGAGGAAATGCAGAACATCTATACGGGAGTCTGTTTAAGAGGACATCATTTCTCGATAAGCTCTTGCTTAGGTCAACATGCAGCACTGCTCTTACACTATTCCCCTGTTGCTTCTGCCACACGGGAATGCTCTGATTTATTAGGATTGCACAAGTCATGTCCTCCGCCTGACTGAATCCACAATGTGGAAATTTTCTCTTCCCTTCCCCTTTTCAAAATGAAATGTAGAAGGTTACTTTAAAGCCCTCTTAAAGTATTTCAAAGAGGACTGTTTCAATGAAAGGAAATATCCATATGTTGTACAGTATCTTTTGTAGTATAGCTGCATATTATACATATGTCTCTTGTTTTGGAAAGTGTGCTATTTAAAAGCATTGTCTGGACCCATGTTCTGTTATCCTACTACTGTAAAATGCCTGTGATGATGTACAAAGATAAAAGGAGATTGTGAACCTAGTGGATGTGATACAAAAACATCCAGCAGCTAATGACATTATAGTTTTTAGCCAGAGTGTATAAAACCCAAACATCAACAACAAAAAAAAATAATCCAGAAGTCAAAGTGAGTTGCAGTGATGGGTACTACAAATGTATGTCCTGTCAACTTTTTAATTACATTTCAAATTGTAGAGACATTTCTCCTATAAAACCAGCTAAATGAACGATGATTCTTTAGTCAAATCTGCTGTAAAAACTATATGCAATTCAGTGCCGTGTTTGTTTCCCGTTTGATAAAGGTGCTAATACTCTGTCATTCAGGCTGCTATTACTAAGAAATTTTTGGTTTGTTTCAGCATTATGATATTTTAAACTCAGTGCAACCAAGGACACTTTTAATGAAAAGAAGAAAGCGATGAAAAGCCTCAGTAATTTTGTGTTTGATGCCAATTGTAATATGAGAAGAGCAGAAAGTACTTTAAAGGGGTCAAAGCTATTCTTTTTTTTTTTTTTTTCTTTTTCTTCTGTAACACTGAATTTAGCTGTCTGCAGGCACTTGAGTCCAGAATATTCTACTGTCCCTGCAAAGAGATATAACATTAGGGCTTCTCTTAAAAGGCATTTTGGGTGACTGTGAGGTAACCTTCCTTGGAAGTGGATAACTACATTATTCTGATTCACATTGACTCATTCCTTTTTGTTTCTTTTTCCCACTCATTGAAATGCTGTTTAGCATCCTTACTTCGCTTCTGCCTTTCTCCCTGTATATCTTCCTGTGATGCTTAGGGGTAAGAAGGTTTGGGTTTTCGTTATTTTTTAAATTTTTTAAATATAAGAGGTAGAAGTTTGTGCAGGTTTCCTTGATTTGCATGAACCATTCAAAAATCTTTCCTTCTTTGCAACTCTTTGTGGTTCACTCTTCAAAAACTGGAATGATCAAATGAGGAAAGGGAGATGTTCTTGGAGTTGCTAATGTGTCAAAATAAAGAAGACACAATGGAACTACCTAAAACCGGGTGTTCACGTTGCTTGTTCTCTCTATCTGCTGTCCTTAAAGAAAAATTTCTGCAAGTGATGCCACTACTTAACTTGAAAATCACGAAGGACGTTAGTTACCCACAACAGGGCAGGCAATCTGTGAGCAGTATGCTTGAACAGATAGCAGGGATGTGGAGAACAGGGCTGAGGAAGGGAATGCTGCACCATGGGCTGTGTACCAAGTGGTTTTTCAAACCAAGTACTGTGCTGTTCAATGATTAACAGCAGAAGTACCTTCTGCTGGCACTGTAAAGTGGTGTGGCTGCACTTTAGTTTGATATACAAGTAGCTAAATCAGTCTGATTAGACTGTGCAAATTAGATTGATGTAACATCATGTAAGCATTGCCTAGAGAAGAAAGAATTTTATTTTCAGAAATGCTGGATACTTGCAAAGTTCAGCTGCCTGAGGGTTTTTTGAAAAGATTAAGTTTTTGGTGCGAAGCCTGTGCTTAACCAATGACAAAGGTACAATTTTTAAGGTATAAGACAAAGAACAAAGAAGGTTTTTTAAGAAGTTTTAAGAAGTAAAGACAAAAAATTTCTCGAAATAATATTTAGGCTCAAGCAAATTCTATGAAATGGAACAAAACCACAACATGCCAGCTAATATCCAGATAAAAATTCACTTTATTAAAGTTGTTAGTTCTTATGAAAGTGTTAAATGAATATTTAGGGAATTGGTATTATCATTGCAAATTTGTCACTTTGCAGTCACTTCTTGACATTCAGTTATTTTCAGTTTACTATCCAATACAAAATTATTCTGATAGCCAACATTAATTTTCTAGATTATTACAGAAAGTGCATTTGCATTCCTTATCTAAAGCCTTAAAGGAAAGAACAAGTACAGAGAACTTTCTTTCCCCCAGAAGTCAGTTTTCAAAGCTGCAGTTAGGGAACTATTATTTTTATATACCATCAATTCCTGTAAAATCTTAGATTCATTTAAATTGTCCAGTATTTTTGTCTGTACTTTTGGTATGGTAATGTTTCAAATTCAGATTACTCCTGGATCATCACGGTAAAAGGGAAAGAGACTTACCTCATTTAAATTTAATTAATGAATTGTTAACTCTGAAACCTAAACATGATATTAAACTATGCTATCCCTGTTATGTTATATCATGTCCTTTTTGCAGAATCATCCAGGTAACTTTAGTATCTGTTCTTTAATAATGCATTTCAGCCTCCCAGGAGCTGTGAAAGACAACGTCTTCCTTGCCATCAGGAATGGAGCAAGGCAAAGGCTTTTATTGAGAGCTTTTTGAGAGTCCGCTCTTTGCATGGCCAAGTAGAATACCTCACTTTTCAGGACAATATGAACTGAAAATACAAAAATAAAATCAAAAAAAAAAAAAAATCAAAAAAAAAAAAAAATCAAAAAAAATACCAAAGAATAGCAGAATGTAGACTCTGCTTTATGCTTGTTTTTATTTTGGGACTGCATTTTGGTAATCTTTCAGATTTAATATGCCTTTCATTACTGAATATATTAGTAGCCCATAAAGAATTTTTTCTATGCCCAAAATGCATTGAATGCAAGCAAACAAGCAGTAGAAGTGTTGTTACTTTTGAGAGGTGACATGAACTCGCCCTTCTCTATATACTAGTTGAAATCTGGGCTGTTGAGAGTCCAAACACTGCTACAAAGCAGCTTTTTGTCACTGAGCTTAACTGTGGAGCTTCCACAATATGTGCTCTATGTTTAAACTTGCTGGACTGTAGAAAACAAGTATAAAGAGCAACTGCAGAAGACATCTTACATATATATATATATATATACAGGGAGAGAAACAAGGGACTGATTTTACTTAATTTCAAAGAAAGAACCCTTCTGTACAAGTCAAAACCCCCAAACATATACAGAATGTTTAAGGATTCTGATTATCAGAAATAGTAAGAAAACGGATGGATGTTAGAAAGAATTGAACTGAGTTGCAGCAGCACTGAGAGAAAAGAAATGATAAGCAGAAGGTGTCAGATCACTTGTAATTCGGTTGTACACTTCACCATGAGCAGCATAAATATTTATATGTTAGTTTTGGGTGCATACTGCACAAAACAGCCTTTAAAACTACTGAGGATAGTTAGAATCTGGGACTGAAGCTCAACCCAGAGGGAAGAGGGAGCGTCATTCCCTTCCTGTGTTCATCCCTGACCTTATAGTCTTTGCATTGCTGATAGACAATTCCAAGAGCTGCCAGTAGTGTTGGTGACTTAACTGAGCTGTATGGGGAGAAGAAATAGTGATGCACTGCTCTGCTGCTTTTTTATTCCTGACACACCCCATATGCTGAGATGGTGGGTGGCAGGAGGAAAGCTGGCACATTAGCAGCAGTGCATTCTGTGTGCCAGGGAAATAATCTGTTGGCTAGTTAAATCTAATTTCTAATTCATTTCTGCTTCCTGAGTAGCACTAAAAGGCGAGATCTTCACAGAAAATGCAGCTCTTGGAGAGTGCGATAGTGCAGTCTACAGGATGGTATGAAGCTTGTGCCTTGAAACTCTATTTTGAATATTGATTTTAGTATATTAAAAAACTGCAAACAAACCAAGCAACAACAAGAAACAACCCACACAAAACTCCTCTCTAAACTGTCTAGAACTTGAGTGCAGTAGCAATTCTTATGGAAATATACAACTATTGTGCCCTTGTTACATTTTTTGGTATGTATATACATGGGAAAATTCATTACACCAGTTAATTCAAGTAGGCAAATCAGAGCAGAAGCAAAAAAGTTATTTTCTATGTTAATAACATTGCTTGTTAAACAGAAGTTGGCATTGAATCCCAGTGTGAAATTGCCAAGAAAAGATTGTTAATTTGGCATAAGCTTTAAGTTGTTTCATTCAGTATGATATGAAAATAAGTAGAATTATATGTGCTTCTGTGATTTGTATCGATAAAGAAAAGGAGGATTTACATCACAAGAAAAATAGGTGTGTACCGTCAGGGGGAGTTCATGTTCATCTGACAACTGCAGGACTTGGCAAACAAATACAGTAAACTTGGAGGTAAGCAGGAGAGAGAATATCCTGCAATGTTTTGCTGGAAGAAGCAAAACAGAGCAGAATCAATCATCTTTTCAATGAGAGTTTGAGGTGACTTGGAGCTTGCTCTCAGCTCTGCAGAGAACTTGTATACCCTTTTTCACTATGCATAGAAGACTTCCAGCAGGGTTGGTACAGGGTTCCTCTTTTATAATGGAGACCTCCATCTCCTGGAGCTTATTACACTCCATAGAGTTACAGAGGCTGCTGAAAAGGGAGTGGTCCTCACTGCTTTTGAGCAGTTGTGGTCTACTCTTTATGCACCAAACGGGTGCATAAAAAGTGCATCAATGTGCACTCTATGCAATGGGTGCAAATAGGTGATATGGTTTACCTGCCATGGCAGGGGGGTTGGAACTAGATGATCTTAAGGTCCTTTCCAACCCTAACTGTTCTGTGATCTTAAGGTCTTTTCCAAGCCCTAACTACTCTATGATTCTAAATTATACTGCATGGCTTTACTAGTTACTCCAAGAAAGCTGCAAAACTGGGAGTAAAAGACACTTGAACATAATTAATAATTGATCTTTTTGCCTTATTGTATTGCAGTAAGTATCCAGAGATATTTGGTCTTTCATTTTGTTCACTGTGAATAGCTAGATTTGTCTTTCTCTCTCTCTGGGTGACATGTAGCTTCACTGGCAATAGCATAGTGGAGCTAGCTGTTCTGCCCAGCTTAGCATGGATGTGTGCAAAGATGGTTCTTTGCACCTACCTTTTATATGAGGGCTCATATCAGAGCACCATTGTGAAGTATGTGTAATAACATCCTGATTCCACTGAAGTCAGTTTCTTCTTCACTGTTGGTTTCATTTGGGCCAGGATTTTAACTGAAGTTAGGTGAGATAGGATGTTTTTTGCTATGGATTCCTGGTGCTGAAATATCTTTCTTCACCTCTGGAATAAGGGTACAGATAGCACATGAGTGCAGCAGATTTCAAAGGATGACAAGAATGAAACCATTTTGACAAGATTAAGACAGTGATTGCTAGAATTTAGATTGCTAAGGAGGCCTAACACATTTAGCACCTCAGTTCCTTCCATAGCTCCTCTTAGCCAGAAGCCACTGCCATTCTGACATGAGTAGCAGAAGGGAAAATTTTGCTGCTCTGTAATTATTTTCAGTTCACAAAGGCATCAATTTAAAAATAAAAAATCCTCCAATGGTAATGAAGTGGGGCAGCTGTAGAACAAAGTGGAGATTGTCAAGTCTTGTTTTGAGTAAAGAGAAATCAAGAGTTTGTACCAAGAGTTCTGCAGATACAAAGTAGTAAGTAGTTTTGATTTATATTGAAATTATTGTTAAAGGGAGGAAAAAAAATGAGGTTCAGCAAAGAAAGAAAGTGTCTTTGAACTTAATTTTGTATACTGATGATTAGGATGCTTTTGGTTCTTTCCTGCTGACTGGCATATGTAATATCCAGGCTAGAAATAAAACCCCAGATAATCGAATCATTTTGGAGAGACTTCTACTTGTCTTTCTGCCTCTCAGTGGATTTGTGTGGATTTGCTGAAATTCTCTATCTACTTATTTTGTTCATTAGCTTGTTCTGCTCTACAGTGTGAGAGCAGTAAATTATCAGACATAGCGACTGAAGGGGAAGATGAAGATAGCCTTCTTATTCCATATGAAGTGGGAGGTGAAGTGGCAAAGACAAGAAGATTGATTCAAGAAGATAACTCAGTAGTTTACTATATGGAGGACAAGAGAGATCCTTGAAGGTAAAAGAACTGACAAAATTTCACAGCAGGCACAAGTGGGAGATGAGAATCCAAGGGAATCATCATGCCATGTGAGAAGCAGGCTTTCATTGATCACACCATGCCCTGATGTTTCCATGATAGCACTGTCTAGGAAACAATGCATTAACAGTGGTGAGAAAAGAATACAGTATCTGACAACTTTTTGTTTTGTTTTAAGAGGTACACATTAAAAATACATCTAATGTATGGGACAGAAAGAATCAAAATAATGTCATTAAATTTCTGGTTGATGTGAATCTCTGGGGATGTTTATATATACTATTGAAGAAAGCTGAAAAAAGAAAAATTAGATTTTGCATTTCCAAGCTTAATTCATAATTTTATTTTGTTCTGTTTAAATAAATCTATGCAGAATTATTAAGTTACTCAAAATAAGCCCAAAATAGAAGACTGAGTCTTATAAACATTTTAGATATTTGTGTTTAATTTGTTGAAAATAGTATAAAATCTGCTCACATTTGGCATCCCAAATACAAATATTAGGAATCCAGTTCCCTCATGCAGTATAATTTTTAACAGTATTCCAAGAGATATCATGCACACTTTTATTCTAGAATAAGGAATTTTATTTTAGTATGGGGAAACTAAAACATGTGCATGCCTTTATACCTTGTGAACTGAACTACTGTGTGTTAGTTTCTCTGCACATCTGCATTCACTGCAGAAGAAAAAGAAAACAAAGTCCCACCAGCAGTTTTTGATTTGGAAATATATTTGTGTAGCAAACACAAAAATATTGGGTTAGGAGACCACATTGTGCAGAGGGTCTTTTACCTCTAAAGTATAAACCTTCTGTCTTCTAGCAAAGGAGGGTTAAATGCAGAGCTTTTACGTTGAGAAAATATGCAGTTCATGTGAAAGGTTTGATAGCACTATATACCCACCAAAAGCTTAAATGTGCCTGACTGGTTTTGTGGAAGGCAGTAAATTAGTCTTTCCTTTACCTTTTGACAGGTGAGAAGCAGTTCTTGCATGACCGGTGGCTATCACCATACATCTGCTACTGCACAGGTGAGGCTTTCAGTTTCAAAATGATGACTGGTAAGAAAAACAAGATGTCTTTCCTGGTTAAAAATTTAACTCTTCTATGATTAGTTTGGGCCAATTAGGAAACCCCTGGGGTGCAGACTATGGCTCAAGTACAAGCTTGAAAGCCAGGTCTCTTGATACTTGTTCTTGGTAGTAAATGCTGGCACATACAGTATTGATTTTCATTTAGATATCTTAATGTTTCCAGACAATCCTAGCAGATGTGGGCTGAACTCAGATCTACGAGAGTGCTCGGCTGCAATCTGCAAGCATTTTTCTTGCCATTTTGTTTCATTTTTCCTAAACTTAACTGATTTGGAATCAGGAGATATAAATGAAAAATGCAGAGTTTGCCTATCAATCATGGCATGTACAAACATTGCTACTGCCCTTTTCTCACATCCTATTACCACTGGGTAGTTGGCTAGTCAAACAGGAATAAAAATTACACTGCAAACATCATAAGTTAGGCTTGATTTGTTGAGCAAGAAGCCTGACAATTCTGTAAGAGTTATATACCTCAGCCTCGCTGAAAATCAGCCTTGTTATGGCTCTGGTACGTCTATAAAGATTGTTCATTTCATATAAAACAGCTACCTGCACTGAAAGGCCTGAAAGGAAGAATGATGCTGGTTATAAATATAGAGGAAAATCTATTTGTCTGCCCCTTCGTGCTGTTAGCAAGTCACTCTATGCAGCCCTTATGCTGTTCCTAGGCAGCAGGGGGAGTTTTCCATGGCCACCTTTTCCTTTCATCTTCTGGCCTGGGCTGAAGCACATCATCTCTCTTTGTCATATAAGATAAAGCAATGAAGTGTGACCAGTGCCACTGCATTGCACTCTGCCCACCAGGAGCACGTTAATGATAATGAAAAACTATACTGCACCACATTTAAACTAAATGTGAGCGTAAGGCTGTCTGTCGGCAGACTGGTATAACAGTTAGTGTCATAAAAGATAAATAGAAATTATTAGAATTGCCTCAGAAGGTATTTTTTATAGATCAGGGTTGTATTCCTTTAAAGATACATTATCAGGCTGTTAAATCTAATTTCAGACTACTGGGCAATTAAAATGATTAACATTATTTACTCATATAGTTCGATTCATTAAAGTTTTAAACACCCTTTACACACTATTTATGTTGAAAATAGAGAAATAACATGTTAAAATGTCTTGGGTCATTAATCATTCAAATTTTCTGTATAACTACTTTTTCAAAACCTTAGCACCACAGTGAATATTTACAAACCTCAGAGGCACTTTTGAAAGGATGAGCAAAATCAAATTCCACCCACCTCTGATATGTCCATCAGACATTTGGTAGTTTCTGGGCCCTTTTGTGTTTGAAAGAAAAATGAGGCAGAAAATTCTGAAAAGATTATTTTAAAAGTTATTCTACACAGGGACCTGTACAAGTCTTAGCTGCTTTCACCAGGGGACTTGCTACTTCTGATATTTAAAGGTAACAGCATGGATGCTGTTACTGAAGCTAATAGAAACTCCAAGTATAAAGCCTTGTGTACTGAAATGAAAACGTACCCTGAGTCTGGCACTTAGTTTTCAAATGTGTCAAATGGAATTTCATATTATCTAGTGACAAACCAGTTTATTAGATAGATATAAGAAGAGATCTTCAGGTTAGTAAATGCTGACATTAGTTAGAAGCCAAACACCCACTTCCCTTCTGTGTTGACATTTTTAACAACCTCTGAAACACTGTGGGAAAAGTCCTGAAAGTCTGTATACAGTATGTGACAAGACAATTATAAAGTATATATTTATGCTGATCTTTTGAAAATACTAAGTCTGCAGGCTTTCTAGTAGTTTGAAACACCATTGGTTTTTTAATCTGGCACCTACTGAAAATGCCTGGTCCTTTTTGAAGAAAATGCTGTAAAAATTCAAATCCACACAAATCCACTGAGAGGCAGAAACACAAGTAGAAGTCTCTCCATTCAGCGAGAGGTTGGATATAATCTAGACTATGGTTCCATGTCCTAGGAAGCCAGATTATTGTATTTGCCTGCCTCTGGAAGCAGTGGTAGACCTTGTGGCCCTCAAAAACTGCTTCACATTGCACCAGGTAAGAAATGTCAATACTTGCATGTCAGAAGTTCAGAGGAGCACACAAGGCTGCAGGAAGTGTGCTTCCTGTGACACTGAACGTCTTGCTTCTCAGACAGGCTGTAGGCCAGATACGCTGAACAAGTGTGGTCATTACTCTTTCTATGGCGCTATTAGTAAGAGGAAGAGGTAATTATAATTAGCCTGTCTGAAGTCACCCAGGGGCTCAGCTGATATGTCAAAAATGTAGATGGTATTAAACATGGAGACACAGCTATATTTTTTCCAGCTGGCAGCATGATCCTAACACCAATACCACATTTAATATGCTAAGGTCTTTCCCTTTGAGAATACCAAGGAATATTCAAAACCCTTTCTAGATGCCTATTTCAGGAGCTATGCACTCTCTGAGTAGACAGTGGTGAACTGGCTTCCTAATTTAGGTATTCTGGATTAGGCTCAGTTATCTTACAGATTTACAAAGGAACACTGCCTCCTAATTTATTTGCTTGAATAGGCTGCCATATTCAGTTAAAGACAACTGCAGCAATGCTAGGATTATTAGTAAATGATATACTGACTCCAGATGTGGGCCCAGTCAAGTGGCTTGTCTTCCAGTAAGATCTGATAGTATGAGAGGGTCACCTAGCTGTAGAGGATCCACTCAACCATTCTGGAAGAGACCATTTTTTACTCCTTTGTTTTGCCAGTTTCTCCCTTTGTGCCATTGCTCTTATTCTCTCTGTAAGACTGCATGACATAACAAGTGGCTCACTATGCGGAATCAAACTGTGCTATTTTACAGTATTGTGTACTGTATCTGATGCAGTTCTAACTCTAAACAATAAAGGTAACTGTCAGCCTGTATCAATGAGGATGATTCTAGTGCTATTCCATCATTCATTTCGAAAGCAACATGAGCAGAACCTTTCCCTTGAGAGACTGACAGCCGTTATCATCTCTGTGGTGCTATAAGCTTTTGCTGACTTCAGGGATCAGAAATCCCAGACGTACTCCTGAATTTCATGTCAGTGTATGGTGCTCTAACCCAGCCCACCAAATTGGCATACAGAGGCACAATACCAGTGCAGATAGGACTGATAATTAACAGATGAATATGAAGATCATACGACTTTCAAACAAATAATTTGCTTGAATTTTTTCCTACCCAAATCTAGATGGAGAGAAGCAAGGTGGAGAAATAGTCCCCTTAACACGAACAGAGATCATTACCTGTCTTTTTACTGCTGTCTGCTATGTCCAATGTGTCTGTGTCTTATTCAGAAGCCTGGGACTTCGGCATAGTTGTGATCTCTCCGATGTTGCTGTGGTAGTCATGACTACTGTCTTCTTCTTCCAAACTTTTCTTGTGAATGTTGATCGCAGAAGGTGGTCTGAGGGAGGGACTCTAAAGGAGTGAAAAGGGCTTCCTTATTCCCATTAGAGTAGGGAGAACAGGAAATACTTCTACTGCATTAGTTTTATACACCAGAAATTTATCCATCATTTTGATCTGTGACAGAGTTTGGCCTTCAAGTTGCCTTAGCTGTGTTTGGTCACATAGTATTAGTATTGATTCTGGTGCTCTGCGTACCTTCATCTAAGCCTAACTCTCTGGGGGGTTGTTGGACTCGTTTCCCTCCAGGGCTGCAGATGAGTTCTACACAAATGATCAGTCAGAAGCATATATTGAACCCAGAATATCACAAAACCTCACAGATATCAGTGAAATACAGAATACAAAAGTTAGTCCATGTTTCTGCCTTTTGTATTTTGCTAAAAATCAAAATTCTATAATGTGGGAATGAGTTTTATTGTTGGTATATCTGGAAAATTATTTTTCCTTTGAGTTTTTTTGACTTCTTATGCCTCCCATTGATTTTGATTATTTACTGTTTGACAAGGGGAGCACCAGCAGCCCATGCTGTGCGAAAGATCAGAGGTGCCTTCATTCCTCAAGGCTATTGCCTTCTTTAATTCTTCAGTGTAGGCTCAGTGAACTGATTGCATTTTCTTCTATTTGACACTTTATATTTCACATTTCTTCATCTAACTATGGTAACATGGTGTCTTATAGAGCAGGCTACTCTGTGAATACAGCCTTTTTGTCTTGGCCATGATTATAATCCTTCGATGACTTGTAACAGCAAGTTTTAGCTACTGTCCTGATTAATCGTCTTTCAGTTAAACTGTATGGAGTGGAGTATCTTGTTAATCCACTTTCTGTGCTTTTGTTTTATTGGTGTTATATGTATTTCATATTTAATCGTCACATGATGTGACTTGAGGGCAATTGTTCTTTGATTCCTTTTCTTCAACTGGGATAGTCTTACAGGCCTAAGGGGGAATTTTTTAACTGCAAATACTGTACGCCCAATATGGTAGTACAAAGCAAGATCAAATATTTGCAAATACAAACAAATAAATGTACAATCTATTTGGGCATGTAGTTATGTGTGTGCACTTTTGAAAAACAGCTCCTTGGACAGACATATTTTACAATGGTGGGAAAGAAGCCAAGGGATATGAGCGTTTAGAGTCTTGCTACTTTATGAGTTATTCACTTTCTATTGGAAAATAGTTAATGTAAGAATCTAAATTACTAAAAAAACCCCTGAAGTTAGTTCTGTGAAAGCTGTCTTTAGGTCATGGTTCCAAATATTTTGATCAAATAGGCTTCTCCTTTCCTCTGTTATAAGATACACTATAAAGTATATGTTTCCAGTGACTGATGTTCTTGCTGTGAGTTGCTGTAGATGAAAACTTGGGTGGCGTTAGATCAAAGTCTCCAGTAATTTCATAATTTCTTTGTGAAGAAATGCTTATTTTCGGCTGTAGTTGGTGTCAGGCTAAATGAATCAGTAAAATGGGATGATCTCAGCTCTTATAAATAATAGCAGCCTTCTCCTGTTAGAAATGCCTTTCTTCTGGAAAAGCCGGTTGTCCCACATTAACGCATTTCTAATCAAAACCACTAAAGCCACATATGGTATATTTTTAACACATTTGAGAACCCTGGTTAAGACAGAGTTCTAAATGTACTGGAAACCAGAGTTCATTGTTGTTCAACGCTCAAGAGAGTGTAAAAGGAGTATACCCTTGTATTTCTGTGTTATTCTGCTTATTATAGTATTGGGTCTCATTCTCTTTCCTCCTCTCCTGTCTGTGCTTTTTGTGAAATGGCTTTCATGTTACCCTATTACAAGGTTTATCCTCTCTATCCCTCTTAAACATAATGAACATCAAAAAAGACCCCTAAGGCATAAATAAAAACCAGGAGGGGAACACCCCAGAATACCAGGGAATGGTAGAGGAAGGAAGTCCACAATAGTTCACACTAGCAAAATAATACAGCTTAAGATAGAGCTTGCCTATAGAAATGTTACTTGAAAAGAATTTTTTCACATTTTTGTGAGAAAATATCTGAAAAAATATTTTTATAAGATATTTGTGTTTATTGTTTAAAAAAAATGGCATCTACTTCCACTTGAGTCATCGTTAATTGATTTGCCAAAATCTCATAACATAGCATGTAAGTAGAAACCAAACATGAGTTACTAAACCCAATGTTGTATATTACCTAAAATTCCTCAGCATGCACAATTCAGAGTTTGAGGAAAACAGATAAAATGATGAATTCTGTCTCGATGGCCCCTAGTTCAACTATTCTTTGTAGCAGAAATAGGCCATGTACAGAGAGATAGTCTAGCTGAAAAACAGTCCTGTGTTACTTCATTTTACTGAATATCTTTTCCTTCAAAATTTTCACATTTATTTATAATCAGTAGATTTTAAGGAAAAATTAATCACTGGCCACCTCACACTGCTTTTTGATAGACGTGTATCCATTTAGGTGAAGTTCAGAGCTTCCCTTTTTCTGGGTGTGCATGAATTCTGAATGGGCTAAAACATGCAGGATGGAAAAAGACAGCATCAGAAGCACACTTAGAAAGAAGTACGTGTTTGACATGATTGTTCAAGACACCTGGAGTCTCTTTCAACTCATGTGAGGCTGCTTCCCGCAGCGTCAGCACCAAATGGTAATTCCAGTTGGATAGCAGGAGCTAGAAATTTAGTTAGAACATGTTCACATGCAGAAGGAAAACCAAGCATGCCAACGTGCTTCCTCTAGTTAACTTAGATTGCCCCTCTGACCCTGCAGTGCTTTTCACTGATGTACTGCTGTAACATTACTTGAATGACATTTTGTCATTTGCTGAATGTTAACCTGCAAAAATGCTATATTTGCTCCTTTACTTTGAGACAGGATGACATGCACTGCAGCTTCCAGTTGCTGGGGGGTAATTTTATGCTCCTTTCCTGACAGACAAGATTCCAATAGCACCATATGTCAAAAACTCCAACCAGCTCCAGTCATGTACCCACACCATCCAGCTGTCACAGCTATAATTATTGAAACTAAAGCCCAGAGAAGTTTGTAGTTTTGGAAATGTTGTGGTCTCCTTAGATCTTTACTACTGATGTTGTAGCTGATTAGGACCCTGCCAGCCTTCTGTTGGTCTCTTGCAAACTCTCCAGTCATCCCCTCAAATGTGTTGCTTGATGTTATACTTTGCTATTGTCCTGACCTTGATACTCTGGATGTTCAAACAAAAGCTACTTACGATATTGGAGTTGGTACAAAAGGATCTGGTTTACATTCTGCACAGAAAATTTAAAAAATTTTTAGGTAGGTACTTGGTGTCGTTGTGAAAGCTGCTGCTAATCTTCACTCATTTCTCTGTCATCCTGCTACCTTTTCATGACCATTTCAGGTGAGGAAGTGAGAGGTGAAGATCTCCTGGAATGCCCTCCTGTCGGGCTGACACTGAGTTTTTGGGAGAAACATACCTCTTGTCTTGTAGCAGAGATGAAAGGGACTCCTGCAATCACGGTTTTGAACCTTTACATCCACTTTTGTCCCTTTTATGCAAATTTAATGAAGTTTAGCATCTTTTGATTCTCTTTGAAACTTTGGCTGAGTAGAGAGTTCAGCTATTGGCTTTTTTTATTAAAATCTTAAGCTGAAAGTTTTAAGATCTTCTGTTTGTAAGTTTTAACCTTTTTGACAGCTTTTGTGTCCATATCCATTGTAGTGCTTGATATGTGTATTACAAAAAGCAGCACATTTATGGATTGCATTTTCACACTATATTCTTTTTTGTCTCTAGGTACCAGCCCCTCTTGTACCCATTGCAATATCTCCACTGAGAATGTTAGTTATGCTTTTCTGGTCGTTTATACACTTAGGAGACTTTTTTTATTCTAAATGTATGAAGGTTTTTAAATTTAAATAAGAATCATGTAATTTAGATGGCTTATAGTTTGATCAAATAGCAACTTGTAATCTAGTTCCTAGGCTCCAATATATGGCTCTCAACCTGGATTTCCTAAACTTTTCTGAGATGATAGGTAAGAAAATGTCAATATATTTAAAGAAGAAATGTTTAAGAATGAAGAGAGACTTGAAAGTGTGAGAAGAAGGACTATGTTAGAATTCCTAGAGTGGAACAACTGACTAATTTTATGAAGAAAATGAAAGAGGGAAATTTGTTAAACATATTCTTCAGCAACTGTCTTTTAATAATGAAGAAACTATTTAAAAAAATTCCTGTCACCAAAAAAAGTTGAATTTGATATTGCTGGTGAGAAAGCTCAGAACGGCTTTCGATATTCGAAGAAAATCAAGTGAGTTGTCATGCGGATCACCGGTTCACATTTACAGGCAGAAAGGGTGATGTAGGCAGACCAGATTTCTTGAATGCACGTAAGAAATTATTCCAAAAGGAAAAAAACATTATCTCTAGTTTATGGTTAATTCATAGTTTTAAGGTGACTTTTAATGGCCAGATTGAGAAATGATCAAAAGATTTGGCCCAGTGGATTCTAAGGTCCTAATTTTTTCTGAAATCTCCAAGTGTAGGCTCTTGTATTTTCTCATTAACGAGCTCTTGGTGGAGGCCTGAAGTCAACAACTTTTGGACAATTGACTACACCTGACCCCACGTTTGGGACTGTCTGTAGTCCTCCTTAAAGTGAGCTGAATCGTAGGTGAATTGCAGTAGAAGACTGAAGGAGAATAAAAAAGAAGTCATCAGTCAAAGAGCTCAATACAACTGGATGACCAAAGGCATGGAAAGAAAGTAAACAGAGAAAGAACAACTGGAGAAGCAATCAGCGTAAGAGCAGCAGAGGGATGTGTAAAGAGAAACGTGACACATGGATTGTATCACAAATAAGAGAGCTGAATGAGACATTTGAGCTGGATATGTCAGCAGTGAAAGACAAGCCTGAGCAAACAGTTTAGGACAGTGAGCAAAGAATAGATGATGGAAAAAATATTTTGAAGTGGTGCAGTGTGGGATACAAAGTAGATGAAATATTGCTTTTAGAAGCTTCCCAGTATAAATATTCCTTTTAGAAGCTTCCCAGTAAATATGAAGGAGAGAATACATGTTGGAATTCTGAGACATACAAAAAAACTCAGTAGAAACTTGAAAGAAGAAGATGAAAGCCCAGGTGCAGGGTTCTGGCTAGCATATAATGACCACTGAGTAAAACCCTTACCAGATCAGAACGAGGATAGTTTCAAAAACCGTCCAGGACTGAATGAGTAAGGGTATGTGAAAAGAATATGGATCTGCTTCAGAAAATTATAAGAAAGCAATGCTTACAGAATGTATGAGGAAGATAGAACAGATATTTTTATGAGATATTTGTAATAAGATGGAAATTGGTGTAGATACAATATAACTGAATCTCCTAAATCTCTCTTAGTCTTAAAAAAAGGTTTAGCAAGCTTTTTGATAGAAAAGCCATCTTTTGAGAGCTTATTGCCACCACACCCTAAATTAAACTAATATGACACATTGACAGGAAGTTATAAATTGCAATTGGATAATAAGCCAATGGAATAGATTTCCATGATCACAAGAGTGGGACAAGCCAAGTTACTGTTACTGTCTGTGTAAAGTTTAGGATTGGCTTTGAACTAAAAAGTGAAGGGAAAGGTGGAAAGAATTCACATTGTGTGAGAAAACGGTGCAAAAATTTAGCTTATTGGAGGATATTAATCTTATGGCTTCATTAAAGAACCATCAAAGGTTTCTTGGAGAAACTAAGACCAGTAAGCAGAAATTCAGATTGAGGTTCAGCATACAGAGATAAATAATGAAGTTTGAGACAACTTAAAAGGAACTGTTAAAAGACAGTTTGAGGAATTTCAGATAACTGTTCTTTTGCTTTTGCCTCTTGTTTGGTAATAGTGCTATTTCTTCTTACCAAACTGAGTCTCTGGCTTCAGAAAAATTATCATCAATATAAGCTTTTAAAAAATGGAATGTGTGGGAAGTAGCACCCTATAATACTAGCTTTCATACTTAATCTAATGGATCTAAGTATTTCTTAAGCATTCTGGAGAGGCTAACTCAGTTGAGAGTGCTCTAACAGCTGATGGCTGAGATACAGCTACTAATTCATAAGAAGTTTGAATGCAGTTGTCTGTGTTTGAATGTTCTCAGTGATGTAGGTGTTCTTTCCCCTCTTGTTACATCTAATGAATAACTGGGAAATTTCCTAAAACCTTGAATCTAGGTAAATGCTAGTGAAGTGCCCACTTTGCACCTACTGTGTGTAATCTGAGAGACTGGGGGGTTTCAATATTTTGGTTTAAATGAAAGTTGAAAACAACTGTAAAATGGGCTCTGGTTGATTATACATAATTTTCTTATCCTTCTGGAATGTCATAGTTGGAGATCCTGTAGAATGTGCTTAATTATCTTTGTTACATAGTATATCCGAAACAAACACAAGCTTAATAGAGTAATGCTATGCATTGGAGCAGGAATGCTGCAAAAAGAGTCATATAGGGAGCTCACTGGCCAGGTAAGTACTACGTTGAGTTGGATATGGAACCTTTGCTTGCATGCAAGAAAAAAATGGAAATGATTTCTCTGATTTATTGATTTATTGTACCTATGCTAATTGAGGCAAAGGAAGTACCCAGCTCTCCTAGGAAGCAATAGAGTTATACTTCATTAAAAAAGATTTTTTAATTGGTTTTAATACTTTAGATAAATCTGTCATATGAAAACTTTAAATTTTTGTTTTTAGACTGTATGTAAAGAAAACCTTGTTCTTACCGGATACTTTGAGAATTATTCAAAGACAACAATACTCTTATAAACTTTTTATAATTTTTTAAAATAATGTAGCAATAGTCATATAATTACAGTGATGGATTGTTGCCCATCTGCTTTGTTAGGAGCAATTGTTATGTAGTCCAATTTCATAAGTATCTTAATGTTGATATAGTTGTGGTTTTGTATTTCTTTAAATAATAACAAGGAAACAGAAAAAAACCAAAACATCAACCAACCAAAAAAACACCCACAAAAACCAAAACCAAGAAAATAATGGATTGTTCATAAGATGTTACATCTTTTTTTTCTTTTTTCTTTTTTTTTTTTTTTTACTGACAGCCACATATGGAAATTCGCTATGCAGAATCATGCCAAAGTTATTTTGGTCATTGCTATTATTACAGTTTATTACAATAATGTACTTCTTTACAGTCTTGAGCCATCATTGGTGTCTAAGAATATATGTGTAGCTATACATATCTAATTATTTGTGGAAGATATTAGTCTTGTAAATACAGCTTATCTTTGTTATGAAAATGGCATTAATACTGATTTCATAAATGCCAACCTATAGTATGATAATTTCAAGACTCTCTGAAAATACAGTGTATTGTAGCTAAAGATGTTCACAAATGCGTGTTGTGTGTGTGGATGGGGAGGGGGAGGAGGGCTGTTTTGTGCTTAGAATGCTTTCTGATGCATAAATATTAGCATTAAATAATTTTGAATACCTTGTTTCCTAAAAAGATTAGTAGCTCTTCTCTATGTGATAAATTGTGCAAGAGTTATTGTTCACACCAGTCTTCATACTGTATTATTCTGTGTAGCTTTAAATAACCAAGTCCAAATTATGCTCAGCAAGCTGTTGGGAAAGCTTGGAGGAATCTCATAGCTGAAGGGCCAATTTGTGCCCTGACTTAACATCTTGTGCAAATGCACTGAGTTCATGTTGAAGGGTATAAGGTGGTAAGGGATTTAAGCTGTTAAGGTTCTTTTTAGTTAGCTTAGTTTTATTTTTTTCTTTCTTTCTATTTACTCATGATTCCATCTTAATATATAGGTACATTGTGCCTATAGAATCACAGACTTTGCACTTGTAAATATTGCACAATAATGTATTACCTTTGTATGAAACATACTTGTTATCTCATTGTGGCCTTGTATTTGTTTCATTAAATGGAGAGGTTCTTTTTTTGTGCACCTAGATTGTCTCACCTGAGTGAGACCTTTTACAGTCCATGTTGCTCTGATCTCAGAAGAGATCCCACTTGCTATTCTGCATGTAAAATTATAGGCAATAGGGAGAACAGGATGCATAGATGTGGCTTCCCCAAATTTAGTTTGAATCACCAAAGGTCCAGCCAGCTATTGCAATACAACATATCAGCGCATCATTTTGCCTGATTTTATATTTGTCTCTCTCTCCTAATTGTCTAGGACTGACTTCTTATGCTAGAAACTAGAGAGACTGAAATAAGGGTTCTTTGAAAAGATCAGTCATCTCACTGTACTTGGGTGTTTTCAACTGATTTTGTTCCCCAATAGCTTCTGCAGCAAGCAAACCTCAACTTCTGGGTATTAAGTGGTTGGCAGAAAGTGACAAAAGCAAAGACATTCATTCATAGACCCAGTATTAATTAAAGCTGTGCAAATAATTTAACACACCCAGATAAAGAGGTGAGCTGAGCAATGTCCGATGAGTTTAAGGACAAGGTGAAGAATTCCACTTTTCTTAATGACCTTAGGAAAAAAATAAGTATTTTTAAGACTATCCATCTTTCAGTATTTAAGACCCAAGTCTGTTTAATAAGAGTGTAAGGCCAGATACTGCATTTGCCTTTTTTACTGTCCTACCATATACTTTGTGTATGTTTACTGATCAGGTAGTCCCGCTGAAATTTGTGGGGCTGTTGTTTTAGCATATGATAATTCATCATGTGGGAATGAACTTTGTGAATACTTCCTCCTGAATTACTCTTTTGTCAGTCTGTGTTGTGTAATGCCAACTTCTGACAATCCACCTCACAATTTATACAAGGAAAATACTGATAAATTCAATGGGGGGAAAAGCCACCCTAAAGCACATAAGATGTAGTTGCTGCCTAGTCCATAGATCCTCCCATTTTTCAAGTGAGGAGGATGCTCACTGCTACTCAATTTCTAAGGTAGAAAAAAACATTAGGTGACTGGACAGTAGAAGAGAGCAAACCAAGTTATGCTACTATTCAGTGCTCACTACAGTTTCTTTTCATAACAGGTTAATTTGGCAGTAATTGAATTGGAGAAGCTGGTTTAGAGTGACAAGAATCAGGAAATAAATGCAATTTTTTTGGTGAATAATGACTGCAGAAATGACTGGCTTAGAAAATCTTTTGGCTTCAACCATTCCCTTCGGTCAGGGTTATATTGTGTATGCCTAGTTTGGCTCTTCTGACATTTTGTATTTTCTGGACATTCACAAATTTGAGTATCAGAGATTTTGGCTAAAGTATAACCGTTTGAAATGTTCAGTGAACCTGCAAATATGAGGAGTAAAATTACTGGTAGATGTCATAGACTAATGAGAAAAAATTAATGTGGGTCAAACACAGCTATGGTTAACCTCTGCAACTTGCCTAAGACACAGTCTTACGCTAATTGATTGAGAAAAATTGTAGTCTCCACTTGAAATACAATTCAAACTATGATCTGCAAAAATGCTTCAAAAAGGACAGTAACTTCTGCCAATCACAGCATAGAAAAGCAATCGGTTAAAACAAGAGCTTTGTGCTTTCAGATCAGCGTCTCTTTTCATCAATGTAATAGAATTTCCAATGCACTTCCACAGAAAAGGAGAAAAATGTTGTCATATCCTTTATCTCCATGATAACCATAAAGTTTGTCTCGTAGGATTCCTCATTAATTGGCCTTTAGAAAATTCACATAACCTTGCCACATCTTCTACTCTGGTGTTGTTGTGACCTTTACTCCAGACTAAGTTTTCTGACTTTTCAAGAAGTTAGAGAATAGGGTTCCAATGCAAGCTGCCATGGGACTTTTTTCAGGTGCAAGAAAGATTAAGCCTTGTGTAGGAAAGCCATCATAAAAGGAAGGATGGTTGAAAACTTTTATTTGCGCTAGTTACAACTCACCATTAATAAGTGCCTTGGTTTTCTGTTTCCTAATTGAAAGTTTTGTAAACTTCTTTCTGTGCAAGCATAATTTTTAAAAGATCCTTTAAGGAAGCTATTAACTCTGATGGCATATGGAGAATTTATAATTTCTGCAAGTGTTATATAGGAGAGACCCTCTCATGTAAGCATATGATGCATTAAACTGGTGTTATGAAATCTGCCTCTATATCTGGCAATGACTTCAAAATTTCCTGAGGTCTCTGTTTAAACTATAACAGAACTCCCAAGCACAAACTGTCACTGAACGGGAGCTAAAGTTATGGTGTGTTATGCTTAGGTAAAAAAATATTAACAGGATATTTTAATTGTTTAGGCAGACCAGACATGAAGTGATGATGCGTACATTTTTGAAAGTAGTCTTAGCATTTACTTATGTATTGCATACTGATGCTCAATCACTTCTTCTCTGCCTCCCAAAGGCATTGCTGATGTGTTTCTAGAATACATTTTGTCTCATGCAGATAAATGACACTGATTCTCCAGTCAAAATTTAAAACTTACTCTTATTTGCTCTTGCCAATGAGGAACTGTTGCTCTTATCCCTCCCCAGAAGCACCCATATCATAAGAAAACCAGTCTATTCCAGAGGATGGTTTCCACAAAGGACTGTAATCCTTGTTGAACATCTCACCTCTAACTATCCTACTTGCACCTCTTTTAAAATAGGTGGCTATGAAGTGTTTTGCTCTTTTCCCTTTGGAGTATGAAAGAATATTCTATATGTGGGGGTTTGTCGTGGTTTAAGCCCAGGCCGTAAATCAGAACCACGAAGTCCACTTCCCCCCCCCCCCCCTTTCTTCCCTCCGCTTCTGGAGGGACGGGGAGGAGAATCAAAGGAATGCAGCTCCCACGGGTTGAGATAAGAACAGTTTAATAACTAAGGTATAACACAAATCACTACTGCTACCACTAATAGTAATAATGATAAAGGAAATAACAAGGAAGAGAGCACAACCGCTCACCAACCGGTACCTCACCCCCACCCTGCCATGATCCAGCCCTTCCGGGAACTCTCCGTTCTACCTCCTGGGCATGACGTGCTATGGTATGGAATACCTCTTTGGCTAGTTTGGGTCAGGTGTCCTGTCCCTGCTTCCTCCCACCTTCTCCTCCTCCCTGGCAGAGCATGAGACTCACAAAGTCCTTGGTCAGTCTAAACATTGGTGTTATCAGCCCTGTTCCCAGGCTGAAAGTCAAACACACAGCGCTGCAACAGCTACTAAGAAGGAGGAAAAATGACTGCTACTGCTGAACCCAGGACAGGGTTATGGATGATTCTTGCACCAGTAGGAATGGAACATTAAGTGGTGAAAATAAAGAAGGTTTTTTTGTAATGCTAATACATGTGTATCTATGTCACATACTTCAACAATGTGATTTCTTTCTAAGATTATATATGTGGGGTTTGGTTTGGTTTTTTTTTGTTTGTTTGTTTGGTTTTTTGTTTTGTTTTGTTTTGTTTGTTTGTTTTTTCTGGAACCTAACAGGTATCACCTGGAATAATTTCACAAATTCCTGTGTTCCTGTTTTCAATACTTCTATAGAAGTTTGGTGGTTGGTAGTCTGACTTTTGGGAAGCTTTGCCTGCTCACATTAGCTCTCTCCAATACTGTTTAAATCTTCTACAGATCTGTAGCAAGTTCTACTAAGACTTGAGGGGTAATGATTGGTTTTTCCCTAAAAATCCGATGCATCTCATAGGAGGGCATTGTTGTTGAAGGCTCTTTGCTATGCTGCTCCTTAAAGAAGCTTCATTTTAATTTGTCTGAATTAATTAAATGCTAAAAGAAGCTAAAATTGTGTGTTTCCTGTCAGGGAGCATGACCACTTATGTAGGCCTGCTGCTGAAGCTGAAGGGGCTTGAATTATTCTTGTAAAAGTTTTTTTTTATATATATATATATATAAAAAATATATATTATATATTATATATTATATATAAATATACATATATAAATATATATATTTATATATATAAATATATATAAAAATATATATAAATATATATTTATAATATATATTTTATATATATATATTATATATATAAGTTTATATAAATTTTCTCTCAAACTCAGGGCTCGTATGCCAAGCTCTAAAATTTAAGTGAAAAAGTTTTTAAAAAAATTTAAAATTAAAAAAAAAAGTGAAAAAACTTTAAAATGTAAGTGAATTTTTATAGTCTTAGTGTAATGGAAAGGTTGACCTTAGTTATTGTCACATAATTACTTAAATACTACAGGAAAAATTGAGTAAATAATAAAATTGTAAACCTATATTTTACTTTATTAAGTCCTATAGAAAACCAGCATTATAACTTAAAAGGTGCAGCAATGTACTTACAGTGAATTATGTTGTTTGCCACCTTCCTTTCTCCTCCTTAAAAAAAAAATCCACACAAAACACTGTTTTAGAAGAAAGCTGTGTCTATCATATTATTTTTTCCAAAGACAAACATTCAGTGCCTAGACTTTTAAATGTGTTTTATTCATGAAAATTAAAATAAAGTATTTTCACGTAACCAATAAATTTTGTTACGAAACTTTACAGCAGCTATATTAAATGATAAGAATAACTACTATTTTGAAATTCTGAACATCTTATAATTAGACCAGCCTTTAAGAAATATTCAGAGTTAAGGCACATTAGAATGTATTCCACAACATGGAGACAGCCCTGACAAAGAAACATTATTCTTAGATTTACAATTAATTACCCTTATGTCTATACCTTGCATTCAATTTGCATATCTTAAAAGTGCTGTAAATTTCATAGCACTCCCTTGTTATTTAAGATCATTCTGCTTTAGTAAAAGTTTCTACAGTGATAACTTTCTCCTGATTATGTAGTTGTAAGGTCAATAAATTTGGCTTTACTTTGCTTTACAATGTTACAATTTTTCTTTTCTTGTGTGTTTTTCATTATTTTGCTCGTTGTTCCTCCTGCCCTCTCATTTATAATCCCCCGAAGAACCAGTAGATAGGGAAAGCTGGCTAGAAGACTAAGTGAGTGGTCAGATTCTCAGATGTTATCTTTTTCCCAGAACGCACTGGTACTGGGTGTCTGGCATGTTCTATACATCTTTCTAGTGTCAACCTCATTAAACAAATACAATTTGATGTATAGCTCTCAAGAAATGAAATTTCATGCAATGAATTTTCTCTGTTCCAGCCTCTGTTCTTCCTTTTCCTCTACTTTTCTACTTCAAGAGTAATTTTGTACATTCTTGATTTCTAGCATAATATTTACATGATGACTATTCTGAATTTTGTACCCTGAAATTTATCAGTCTTTTTCTGGTATTTAAAGAAATATCTATGTTTCAAGTTCCCAACTTGACTTTTCTTACTTTGTAAACAAAGAATCATCACTGCTGGCTAAGATGTGGAATACAATTCAGAATGGTGGTTCATGATGTTTATTTGGCCAGATACATATGCGGACTTTCTCTGAATGTTAGACATATCTGTTGCAACAAGCTTGTTGTAAATTTTGTAGTGTTCTATGAGTAATTATGTATAAATGTGCTAGCACTGTGTTTTATGGTCTAATTCAAGGTTAACACAATATCCTATAAGCCAGAAGGACATTGAACTCTTTGCCAGAATAGTAAATACTACTCTCATCTTTTTTTTTTTATTTTATTTTTTTCCCCTTCAGCTTAAAAGAATTTTAAAAAGAAATACATTTTGAAACTAAAATAAGCCTTCTTTAATAAGACTATATATTATTTCCAGAAAATGCCAGTAAACTCAATGAGTACTGGTCTCACCACTGGGTAGAATTGAAGTTGTTGAATTTTTTTAAATGTAGTTCATTGAAGTAATTTACTGAATCAGGGGCAATATTCTATTTTTAACCAATTTAAAAAGTATAATGTATGAGAAAAAAAAACCACACTATAGATTTTTGTAGACGCACTGCTGTGAAAAATACACAGACAAATGCCCATCATCTTTCTTTCACTAAGAAAAATTGTTTGAATACTATTTTAAACAGGTAATTCCTTATTGCTACCTCTCTGTATTATTAATTGTTAGCTAATGACAGTTATTTCAGAAGTTATTATTGCAGTCTTTTTATTTAATATTTTGCCGTATAACACTAGTACTTAAAACTATTTTGCTGGGTAACAGCAGCCATCCAAAACATGGTGTGTTTCACAAAACCAGAGATAATAAAATAATGGAAAGCAAAGCTACTGTATTAAAGTAATGGCTAGCTATACTCCACGCATTAAACAGAAACTCAGGATACAGGATTTTTTAATAATTTCTCATTGAGTGACCTAATCATAGTGAAATTTAAAGCTGAATATATATTTCAGATGAATCTGTTGGTTTTTTTTTTTTTTCATTTGGGACATGACGTTGAAGTTATAAGAACAGGGTGTGAGATTTAAAATATATTCATTTTGCTTCTGAATTTCTCTCAGACCTTTTAATACATTAAATAGTTTTGAAGATCTAATCTAAGTACATTTAACCTGATTTTTATGGGTCTGATACAAGCAAGTGTTGGCATTGTTGTATATGGCACTGCTCTATTTGATTATAATATAACATTTCTATTAAAATGATTCTTAAAAACCTTCCCAAAATTCCAATAACACTATTTCAAGGAATATAACATGGTAGGGGAGATTAGCTAGCCCTAGAATACCTTGGCAAAAGTGTTCAAGTAGCAAGAGTTTTTCTAGTCTCGTGTCCTATATACATCTGTTAAATTACTCAGAGATCTCATTAAATAAAGCTAATGTACTTGTAAAACAGTAGGGAGAGACAGTATATCATTGTAACTGTTAGAAAGAGCCATTCTGGCAATGAGGGAGCCAAGAAGGGTAGGTGTATGCTGGTCAGTGTAGATGTTTCTAGGCCATAAATCTTGGCCCTTTCCTGCCTAGTTATTGTGTATTTCTTTAGGTGAGAGATTGATTGTAGCAATGGAAGATGAATTTGCCCATAGACCCTTTCTTTTTTTTTTTCTCTATACTCCTGATGCCTCGCCAAGGTGATAATGCTTTTTTTCCTACAATCATTTGTTTCAGATTAAAAGCATGAAGCTGCATGGAGAAACACAAGAAAGCTTGTCTCTGCGGTCAGGCAAAGACGTGGTCATGAAGATGTATAACTGTCCCAGGTGAGAAAGGAGTACCGTTCACCCCCTCAGTATTTGTAAGAGGTTTGTTTGAAGGAGAATGAAATAGGGTAAAATTTGAGAACGAATCCCTGTCAGTTCTTTGTTGTGCACTTTGAGGGTGGTATTTTAATTTTTAAAGTGTTGCTGAGTTGTGCAACAGTGCTACTAAAATATTCCTTACCTGTCTATTTACAGCAAATCACCTAAGAATCGTGCCCCTCTGTGTTTCCCATTGTCGTCATCCCCCTGCTCATCCTGCATACTGAACGTGGAGGGGAATACTTTTCATGAATATATATAGATGCAGAATTTATAAGGATCAATATAGTCACAAATGTTGTACAACATGTCAGGATATCATAAAAAGCAGGCAGCTCTATATAAAATACTAGCTTAATCTTGGAGATTTTAAAGCCTCATTAAAATGCGGATAAAGTCCATATATGGAATGGCAGCACTCAAAAGGTTGAAGTTGTATATCTGTGGTGCAGAAATTTTAACCATTACTTTTGAATGTCAGTCGACTCATTTGATCACAGATGATATTAGCATGTAAAAAGTTAAGATGATGAGATGCATGGTGTATATCATATAACCCAGTAGGATTTGTTATTTAAGGTTTGGGAAATGCAATGAATAACCTTGGCCCTTAATTTGTGAAATCAGAGATTCTAAAATAGAGTTGGTGATCTGAGCATCTTATAGCAATCAGATTTTTTCATTACAGGACTTCCAGGCAAACTTTATAACTTCTGCTAAGAAAAGACCTCACTGCTTAATTGGGCAGAACAAAGTGGTGGTGCAGCA
Organism: Psittacula echo; assembly: GCF_963264785.1. NCBI lineage: Eukaryota > Metazoa > Chordata > Aves > Psittaciformes > Psittacidae > Psittacula > Psittacula echo. Next base: position 93,205,527 of record NC_137742.1, on the reverse strand, counting down.
GCCTTTCCCTGCCTGGAAGGGGTTGTGGCTCAGTGGGAACCTGGTTAGAACAGAAGAGGCACTTTTAAAAAACAAGGATGTGTCTGTAATTCTGGCAACTTCAACACTGAAAATTGCAGACATTCAGGTTCTTGCTTGTTTATGGTTGTATAGCTGTTCTTGCATTGCAGACCTTTATTTTTACTGAAAGGTATCGTTTGATCCTGCTTGCACTGTTGTTTGCCAGATTTGTGATAATCTGATTGTATGTTGTACGTATCTGCTTGGCAAAGTTATCTGTTAATAACAAATACAAAGATTTTGAGTGTTTTTTCACAGAGAAACTTTGAAAGTCAAACAAATATTTTTATCTTGACCTTTCTGCAATGCTGCCCCATATTCACTAGCTGTCAGCACATGTTTGTCTGGAGTCATTCGTCACTGCCATCCGTCACTCCTCTGCCATTCCCATCAGTCCCATTATCTGGGATCAGGAGAGAGCTGAGGATGTAGCCTGAAGGATCATTAAACCTCGGCTTCCAGGTACGACAGGTAGTCCAGGTGGTCTGTTGTTATTTATAATAAAGAAACAACACAGCAGATCTGCCTGGCAGTGGCCCATGAGGCCTAGAGAAAGGACGGGCTGAGGGATGTCATCACTGAAGGACAGCTAAAAGTGGACTTTCTTTCTCCCACACTGTAAGCAGAGAGGATTTATTGAACATCTGTTCAGTACATGGCTGGGAAGATTGATTAATTTAATTGCTCACACTTTGCTTAAGTAACATTTGAATACTTAATGTCAGGTTTGAAGGATATTAAAACATTTACTCACACACCTTTTTAAAGAGACAGACTTTCTTATTGCTTTTTGTGACTTTCTTATTGCTTTTTGTGTCTTTCAAGGAAATTAAAACACATCCTGAAATCTAGTTTGTCCAGAGGTCTGGGAAAACTGGAGCAAGTGGGAAAAGCTGGTTCCTGTTATAAAAGCAACTATTTGTTTTTTGCATTTTGCTCATTGCGATAAATCATTAATGTAATGAGGTTGGATCATCCTCACTTAACTGTGGTAATTTTCCTTCTGGTACCCAGGGTAGAGGCAGTTCAGCATAATATATATTTCTGTACCCTTTAATATAATATCATGGTCATATTGAAGGAGTAGATGAGTTAAAGCCATAATAATTTATTGCGTGTTCTATTCAAAAAGGGTATTTGGGAAGAAATTCCTGAGATTCTCATGAGGAACCCCACCCATGTACTAAGAGAGAAACATTGCAACATTTAGTGTTGTTTATTTCCATGTTTTATATACATCTGATAATTTATCAGCTGCATAGCTCTGAAAAGTTTATCGCCAATCTGACCAAATATGGTAAAATCCAGCTGAAGGTATTAATGAGCCCTTACAGTATCTGGCACAATAACCGAATCTATTGCCAAATATACCACAGTTAGTCTTATTTTCAGAGCAGCGAATGTTGATGTTGTTACCAGTACATCTGGTAGTAATGTCTGTGACTACTAGCAAATGCTTATTGTTTAAAGATAAAGGTGAAGCTCCTTGTTTTCTGCACTGTAGAACTGGCTTCACATTTGTCACCATCAGATGTTAAACTGAGAAAAAGCAGACGCATAGATAGTGGTTCATGTGAAAAGACTGATTCTGTATGATTTTTTTACATCCTAAGAGTAATTTTTTTTTCCCAATCCTCAATGCTCTAGTAAAGATGTTCTTTGATCTCTCTGTACAATAGTTAATTTTAAGCCAGATATTCTATTAGATACAAGATCTTTTAACTGTTTGTCTTACTTTTTGTCTCATTTGCTTTGGAACTGTTAGGCCAATAAATAATAAATGATACCAACTTACACAGTAATGTATTTTTGTTGTCAAAGATACCATATATAATGTTCTCGTAACAATGCTTAACTCTGAGAGGGTAGGGATTTAACACTGCTACATGACTAATTTACTACCTTCAAACATAAAAAGGAAAGCTTGGAGAGAAAAGCCTCATATGAAGCTGCATAAAACAGAGCAATAGTATCATGTAGTGGTACTTAATAATGGCACTGGCATTTTGTTAGCATCTCTACAAGAAAAAAATTGTTCTTAGAGAAGCATAATCTACAGTCAAATCTGATTGAAGTCAAAAGAAACATCGGCTGATTTCTTTGAAAGATGCCCGTCTGTCCCTGAATTTGACTGTACACAATACATCCTGCAACAACGATTCAGATTGTCAAGGCCAGAACCAGGTGCCTATGTTACTTGTATCCTTCTACATCAGTCATACTGTAGGGAGCAGACAATTAATTCTGGAGCAAAATTGAAAGTCAGAGGCAGAGTGTGAAAGAACAGAATGACAATAATAAAGTGCCCCTGCCTCACATTAATCTCCCTCACTTCAGGGCTGTCAGAGGCGGCCTGGCGGTGACTAATGCCAAGCTTTGCATACAGTGGTCACAGACATGAGCAGCATGCTCCCTTTACAGCATCCGCGATTCGCTTTGTTGAGTTTTTGACTCCTGCGGAATCATTGAAAAAACATAGCCGCTGGTCATAGGTAGCAGGACGAAGTTCCTTCATCATACACCTATTGATCGATGGGCAGCATTCCCGAGCTTTGCTTGAAAAAAGAAAAAAGAAAAAGAGTAATCCTGACAAATGCAAGGAGATTAAACTAACTTTTTGAAAGGATGAGCTCAGCAGATAAGGGTTAATAAGTTTATCTCTGAGCAAGTGCATATCATGCGCAAGTGTGAACATCAAGACAAAATGATCTGCACCTCTATAGGCACACTAATCCATTAACATTGCAAAAGACTTTGATGCACATTTGGGAATTGTGTTCCATTGATTTTATTGTCATCTTTTTGCACAAATAGTAAATAGGCTAACATTTAAGGAACAGTGTAATTATTCCCAAAAAGCAAGACATCAATGTAAAGTTTATCGTTGTAGACCAGACATTTTGACAGGAATACTGTAATATCCCAGAAGTGTCACTGGGTTACTGAAAAGGTTAAAAATTGGTGCATTGTGTTGGAGAAGAAAGGCAGTAACAACAAACAGCATTCAAAAAATCACAGGCACTTTTGTAGGAAAGTGGAAATGTTGTCATGTAACAACATACAGCTTCTGTAAGTGAATTGCTGCACCCAGGAAGAAAGTGGAACACACCTAATGATAATACCAGCCTGTCAGTACTCGCTCTTGTTATTTAGATTGCAAAAATAACTTTCTTCTCAGGTTCCTCCTTTCATTGTATGTGAGCCCCACACATTCTGATGTCTTCTGGAGTTTGATAGGGCTGTGTCTGAATATTTTACATATCTTCTCTTATAATTGTGGGAGAAAATTCCCTCATGAGATTTTACTTGCTAGACTATCCTGTTTTTTCCTTTCTGTGTGTATGTATACTACATCAGGAGAACAATAGTATTTTTTAGAGTGTTGACAAGGAGAAAAGTACTTGCAACCTTGCATTATAGTTAACCAGCAGAGAAGCATTCATTATAATCTAAATGGGAAGAGGGAAGGGATGTACAGCAATTTGTTGTATATAACCAAGAATGATGTGGTTTATGTTTAAGTGTATTGTTGCTTAGCATTCTACAGGACCAAGAGGGAAGCACAGAGGTCCTCATGTATACTGAGTATAGTATGGTATTGTATCCAGAATTGAAATGTATTTACAGTGACATTTCGAACCTTGTATGCTACCAAGAACTGTAGGTTTTGGGTTTTTTTTTCTTTTTCTATACAAATTTATTTCCATTAATAACTCCCAAATCCCAGTTTTGACTTAAATAATTTTCATATCATTTCTGATAGTTTACTCAAGTCACTCGACTGGTTTATGTAATCGTCTTTTCTTCAAGAAAATAATAGGAAGTATAAAAAACCTCCATCATTGAGCCATCACTAGGGTTTGAATCTGGGAACCTAAGCACAGATCTTTATTGCTTGTTTGAGCTAAAGGTGGAAGTCTGCTGTCTGGCAGAAGTGACTTTTATCCTTCACTTGGATTAGCTATTTCATGTGTTGCAAAACATATTTTACAAGCATTGTAGAAAAGCATAAGATGAAATATGGATATGGTACGTTCCAGAGGTTTCTAAGGGTATTGATATAAATACATTTAACAATATGTCAGTCACTCACCTTGGGGCTCCATTTTAAATGTCATTCTAAATTCTAGGCTATTTAAACAGAAAACAGTTTATGGTAGTGGTGGCATTTCGGGAGGCTGGCAAAAGGACATAGAAAGAAGCCACCTTGGTTTGTGCATTAGCTGCTAGGACGCTCAATAGAGGTTTTTATTCAGGTTCCTACTTGCAGAAAGAAGGAAGGCTTCAGTTTTACACACATAATGCCACCACTTAGCCAGTAAGTTTAGTTCTAACTTCTTCAATTTGTTCATGGATAGTCTTATTCTCTGCTTCCATAACCACCAGTAAGAACAAGAAATGAAATCCCAAGACTGATCTCAACTGCAGACCCAGCAGACCTGCCGCTAGTAAACAGTGAGTACGGCATTCCCTATTTTATAACCAATGCCTTTGGAGTTTTTCAAATTAGCTGGAAATCAGTTTTTCAGAGCTATGTAAAGTAGGTACATTACATTGTAGTTTTACCAGTTCTGGCAAGAGTCGGCGTTGTTCAGAAGTTTTGAACAAATAATTGGTGTTTGAATCCTGCATCCTCTGCTGACCTAGATGTGGTAGATCTAATTATGTCAATGTTGCGTACTTTTAAATGTTTCTTTTACTTTGTTGCCAATATATTTATACCATTTGTTTTTAATTGACTGAAAAAATTGTGATTTCCCTATCTTTTTCTTCTTTATTTTTTATAGGGATGTATGGTATCTGGCTTCCTTGCTCTTCTAGCATAAAGAAAAAGCTACAACTAGAAATTCTGGGGTTTGTTTTACAGAAACCATGAACAACTTATGCATAAATGAAAAACAAGCACTTCAGTTGTTCAAGAAAACCAGCACTGTTATACAAAAGAAACCTAATGAATCTTGCTTTCTGCTGATCTCAAATCACCCTCAGCCTAGGAGGGTCTGAAGGCAGAAAACTGTTCCCCAACTTCTCATTGAAGGTGTGTCAAATTGCAGTGTACAGAGCTATTTTGGCTACAGAGGTACTGCTGATATCATAGCCATAAAATCTGGAGAGAATTCAGGGCACACAGACTGGTTTCCCTCAGCCAAGATAAAACCCCCTGAATTCTATCCTCCAGATTGGAAGATTAAGATGTGTTTAGCTGTCCAGATTGCATTCCCACTTCTATGCACAAAATTGGGCCTTACTATATTTATGTATCATTTTGAAAGAAGGAGAAATTAATGTGGTTTCAAAAATATTGTCCGTTAAGAGAATTCTATAAAATTTGAGGAATTAACATATTTTGAAAAAAAACAGTTTTGCAATAGAGCATATTAGTACTCATTAAAAAAATCAGGAAAAGTTGCATTCTTTCAGTGAGTGTTCTTACTTTATCGTATATTACCACGCCATGTCCAACTCATACAGGCACTATTTTGGTATGATCCATTTTAAGGCAGGAGCCCTTTTCCATAATGGGGATTGTTCCCGTTTTTGTGACACAGATGATGCTGGTTGCTTAAAGTGTCCTGTTCAATGTTAATTTATATTTCTGTATTATTTTTTTTTTTTCCTTACAGAGAAATATAGTGAGCCTCTAAACAAGTAGCTAGCTTTTGAAGGCAAGGCAAAGCTTCCCCTTAGATATGATTAATATGTTATTGCTGCTGAAAGTACAAATCAGGGGGATGTCATCTGATCTTATTGGAAAAAAGTAGTCTTTCTCTTAACTCTGTTTCAACCACTTGTTATCATTTTTCCCCTTGACCCTTCGGTGTGGTTTACAAGCAGCAGTGATCACCAGTATGCATTTGTATTGGACTTTTCTCTCATTAGAAAATAATGCAGAATACAGGGAAAAAAAAAAGGAATTGCTAACTGCTCATTAAATAAGATGTCAGATCTTAGGATGATTCAGGTGGGAAGGGACTTCAGGAGGTTATCTAGGCCAGTCTCCAGCTCAAGCTGTTACTTCAGTATTTATGACTGGCCTTATTTAAGCACTCCTGGAACTCATCTAAAATGCTGAATCTGGTTCTAACTCTGCATTCATGGAAGCTATGGACATTTACCAATGACAGCAGGGTTCAACTTAATGGTAAGCACTTCTTATATGTCTGTCTTCAATTTGTCTTTGAAAGTTGCATTCAATATATTTTCTCTGTAACTGTAGAAGACTTTCTTTTGGGTATGGATACAGCAACGACAGACTTGTCTTTTCACTTAGCTTTAAAAGCTTTAATTGCATCTGACAACATTTTATACTGCACTTGGCACATTCTCTCACAAGCAGAAAGTATGCAAACTTTGCATAGAAATGGGCAGGAAATTCTGGCTACTTTTATTTGCTATAGCAAAAACCAATTCACTGTAAGGCAAGCCTCATACTTATTTTGTTGAAACTTGAATGAGAAAATATGTCTTGTGTCGAGTATGGAATTTTGGATCAAAATGGCAAAGGAAGATGCAGAATCAGCTGCAGTTTGAGGCCCAGAGCATTTATATGGGTATTGTGTATTTGGATTTCTCACATTGTTTTCTTGTTTGATCCTGTGATGTCTCCCTCAGCCCCACAAATTTATTTTTTTTCTAGGCAATATATTTTTGAAATTTGAAATGTTTCTGGCACGAAAAAAACATTTCATATCCATCTCTACCATATCTATATATGAAACATCATCTTATGTGGGTTGAGACATTGCTTCAAGAGAAGCAGCATATAGCCATGCGTATTCAATGACCCCGTACCATCCCTGGAATATAGCAGAGGAGACTGCTTAGAGCATCATGTGTTACTGTCAAGTGAATTTTATAGACCAGGCCCTGCACTGACACATTTCCATCCATTCCCTGCAATGAATACAGCAGGAGTATTCCATCTGCTTCTAATGAGGCATAGCAGGGGAAGAAATCTTACACACAAACAGTTCCCACATCACTTACAGTTTACTGGCTAACACTTTGCAGCAGTATTTGTTTGTGACAAAAATTCTTACCTATTTTTTTATTATGCTATCTGTGGATATTGAACAGAACAGATTAGCAAGTTCCTAAGCCAGGCAAACTCCTTGACTGCAATTTTCCTATACTTTGAGAACTAGTTCCAGACCACAAATTCTTGTGAGGGTGTTGCCTATATTCTCCAAAGTATATGTGATAATTTTGTAGGTGCCTACTCTATTATGAGAGTGATGCAATTTTAGATATATTTAGCTCTCAACTGCCACCTGTTCTTTATTTAATTACAGTTGTAAACAAGTTATGGGAAAATATAAATGGAGGATGAAACAAAGGAACAAAAAATGTTACTTTGTATAGGCTTTTTTTTTTTAAATGTAGGCTCGTTTGTACAATAGAGCACTGCAATGTTTTCTAGAGGGAAATAGTTTACTGTGATGTGTATGAAATGGAATTTTGATAGACAGAATAAGCTGCAATCCAGTTCTAAACTATAGATTTTCAAGCAGATTGATGTAACAAATTGTTAGCAAATAGCAGTTTGCAATTTGATGCTAATTAGACATAAGGCAAATATGTGCCATGACAAATTAGCAGCAAACCATACTGAAAAGGATTAGCAAGAGCTGGCACAGAGACTGCTCGATTTTGCATACTTCCTTGTCTTAGTCTAGGAGGTCTGAGCCAGTTTTCCTTCTCTGTAAATAGGAAACCAGAGCAGAGATCATAGGCATGCTAGAATGCCTTTAATTGCATATTTTAAATGTTTTAACTCTCCCTTAATCCCATGGTGGCTTTTCTCCATACCACCAGCTTTATTATCTTGGGAGATGATCAAGTACTTTATCCATTTAATATTATAACTAAATACATTATGAGGTAAGTAACTTACTGGGTTATTTACTTTAGCAAGTCTATTTTGCTGACAAGAAAATGCCCCATTCTTATTCAAAACACCTTAACTTCCTGCAAATGTGTTTTTCAGCAGGTTTAATTATTCATTTCATTAATAAATTAATTTTTGCTAGAGGATTATCACATTTCTTTATTGATGCACACAATGCCCTTGTAGTAGTTAGTCTAGATCAAGCTCATCATGACATCCAGAAGTGATAATGCAGTTGTGTTTTCAAACATAATGAACCAGCCAGGTCCTTTTGAACCCAGTTATTCAGACATATGCCTGAATACGAACATATCTGTAAGGATGACCTCAGATCTAAAGCAGATTGCTCTTGCATCTTTAAAGGGTGAGATAATAAAAAAGATCAACAATGCTGAACAAAAGCCACAGTAAAAATATGCCATTATTAAATTTAATCATCTTACTCTTTCTTCTTGTTCTGTTTTGTTTGGGTTTTTTGTTTGTTTGTTTTTTGGTTAGTTATTTTGGTATTGTTTTTTTTTACTTTAAGGGTTTCTGAGGTAAGCTGTCACTTTCTCCAAGGTTTCCATTAACATTTGCTCATGTGTACTTTGTCAGTTTGGATAGCTAAAGTGACATATTTGTACTTCAAGCACTCATTGGGTTGATCAGAAGTTTTTAAATAGTTTCTCTTTCCAAATCTGAGTTTCTAGGGCATAAAAAATAGCTTATTAGCTGGTTGTTGTTGTCTAAAAAAATACATATATTTTACATTTCCAACATTCCCATGTTCATATATGGATCAAAAAAAATTGTTAGAAATAGTTCAAAGGTGCTGAACCATGATGTGGTTACATGTATGCACTCATTTCAGTTAACAAAATAAATGAAGTGGGAAAATAAAAGGATATTGTGCACAAGAGATACTTTCATAAGTCTCAGAAAGACTTCCTCAGACAATTTAAACCATGATCAATAAAAAGTTTTGCCACAGTGCTGTTTTCATATATAAACAGTATGGTAACATACTATTAAGGATTTAGAAAAAGGTGATGAAGAAGTTATGCTCTTTAAGAAAAAGAAAAGGGGGGGGGGAGGTGAAAAAAAGTAAAAGCCCCAAGCTTTTCTTGCAATTTCTGAAGGCATTTATATATTATTCACATAAAGGGCACTGTCCTGTAAAAGCTTCTGTGTGCTCTGAGGCCTGGAGAAGGGTCTTACTAGTATTGCCAAGCTGTCTTTCACTATGAATCTTTGTCTGCTCCCTTTTGCCAATATTTTTGCCAACTTGCCGTCTTGTATCTGAAATTCAGGCAATGATCTTTATGCTGGTGCAAAGTCTTGGAAAAGTTAATTTATTTCCTTTCTGGCACAAAGATGTATTTCCTGGTGGATGTCCATGAAATATACTGGTGTTGTGTTCTTGGTAGACCTTTTTTTGTGTATATTGAAAGAGTGTAGCAACCTATCGATTGGCAAATCTGGACTAAGAATAGGATAGTTGAAAGGGGTATTGTTAAGAATTTTAGGCTTAAATGCCATGCATTGTTGTAATTTCCTAAGGGAAATTCAGCTCTCACCATACCTTTGCATATGGTATTTTCCTTCACAAAAGCATCAGGAATTTTCTGTAGTTCCGAAACACCCTCAATGCTCAGTTCTATGACAGCTTTTCTGACAGTGCCTAAGCAGATCTTACATATTCATGTAGGTACACTGTCAACCCAGATATTGCCTCTGTGAGCTTTTCTTATCCTTGCTGCAGTGGTGGTGCCGGCAAATCTTCATCCTTGAGTACAGGTGTTGCAACACACCCCTTCTGTTTCGGAAGAAATTGCTAGGTACAATTCTACCTTCTAGGTAAACTCTGATTCTTCCTGTGAACTTTGTTCTGCCCATTAGGGTGACTCCAGTGTATCTGGGTCATTCAGTACATACTGACTGGAAAACATGGTGAGAATCTCCTCTGAGACAGTCATGACATCATGTGCACATGCCATTCTTAGGCCTTTACCCCCTTAGCTGGGAGTTGGCTTTTCTGGGGATTGTGCTTGAATTCTTGCTCTTTTGTAGTTTCTTCCAACTGGCTGTGGAAATACAAAGTGGTTGTGAATTTCTTGGATATAAATTTCTTTCTAAATAGGAAACAAATTTTCAGGGGGAGGGAAATAAATACATGATGAAACCTAAATAAATTTCTTAAATTGATGGAAAAACACACACAAAAAACCAAACAGAAAACACTTCTTTTATGGTTTTGTATAGATAAATTTCATCCATCTTGGGAAAAGGTAGTACATGTTAGAGCAAATTCATCCTGATAAATCATACATATTTTTTGACAAATGTGTTATCTCTATTTAGATCATGGGACTAATATGTATCGTCACCACTCATATTGGACCTAATTGACATTGCTGCAGAGACGTAAGTTCAAAAGGCCGGATTTTCAAAACTGCTTTCGGAGATTGTGCAGGCAAATTCTGTATATTTGAAACCATGTAAGTTGGCATTTACATGACGTATTTTGGCTGGCTGTACACTTACCTTGAGTTATTTGCACACTTATTTGTGTATTTATGTGAATGACAAATGCAGATATGCAACAAATTTTACTTTCAAACTCCTATTTGCTTCTGTTGCTTCATTGTATTTGGGGATGAGAATGCTGATTTTTTTCCCTACTGTGTGCCCTGGTTGGAAATAACTTTGACAGTTTTACTTTCAAATCATTCAAGTTATACTTACCAATATTATTAGTATTTATAATACAGACACGATGATATAGTCTGACACTTTTCCCAGACACTGAAATATTTAAGGTTGTCTGGAGACTCTGGAATGCCCATAGAATCATGAAACATTTATTGTCTTTATCTGCATATCTAAAATTTATCAATGAAAAAAAAAACAGAGAGAGGAATCTTTAAAAATAATAAAACAAAATATTACCCTGTGGTAATTTATCGTTGCTTTCTTTTATCTATTTAAGATGCTTGAATTCACTTTGTTAGCAAATTTCTCTTGACAAGTACACCTATTTATTATTACTAAGCATCCTTTTTAGGAACGTCTGAAATGACATGTGTATTGTTTTAAATAAGATCATACAGTTAATTTTTAACCACACATGCAATACAATAACAGTAGAGTGAACAAAACATAATTAATAGTTTTATGCCATTCGTCAGGATCATTTTATTTGCTGCCAGCATATGCCAAATGCGAAAATGTTTTGACTTCAATTAAAAAATTTAAACAAAATTGAACCTGTTGCCTTTGAAAGCATAGAACATATATGCTGCTACGTATTGCATGCATTTCTGAGTATTTGCATGTCTACAAGCATGAATGTACAAACGTGAGAGTGGAGGTTTATGAGAACTTTGCCACTTGTTAACAAAGGATAACATAACAGCTCTTCCCGCATCTACCCTTTTAAAATGAGGCAGCATCCCTCTGTCCCCAGATATATATTTCATTCTTCCTGGAAAAGAGATTAAAAGAAATAGCACCACACAGGACGTTACCTTTGTTGGCAGAGACCATGAAGTCTTACTGTTACAGCAAAGGATATTTTAAACATCAGACGTGTTTCATCCTGAATTTGTGGCTGGTCAGAGTTTGAGTTTAGCTGCCAATGCCACTTCAGCAATCTGAAACTAAAAGTGTAACATAGAAGAAAAAAGTCGTATGTGTTGTTTAAGCTCCTGTTTAGTAAAGCACTTAAGTGCTTATTTAACATTAAACATGCCTGAACCATATTAATTTCTTATTAACTGCAGATTTGTTAAATTTAGTGGATTTGTTAAATAGAAGACTTAAGAAATGGAGAGTTCCTCTAGGATGATAAGACTAAGTGAGATATGTACTGAATAACTCAACTGATTCACCTAAGGGCTCACAGCTCTCTGTTTACACACTAACATGCATATTTCCTATGTAGTGCACGGCAGTGTATGTTAAAAATCTCAAGTTACTTGCAAGCAAGCTGGTATCTTTGATGGAATACAGTGCAGATCTGTGCAAAACCCTCCCATGTCCTGAAAACTGCATGCTCTGCATAACGTACACACTAGTGGGACTGTGTCAGCATAGTCCTCCATCAAGCTCCTACAAGACATGCTATGGATAATATTACCAAGCTTTGTAATATTAGTAAGACTTTGGAACAGATATCACATTCAGCAACTTTGCCTACATTACTTAATTCTGAAATTGATGGTTAGATAAGCAGCAGATAGTAGAGACTTTTGCAAATGCATAGTATTTTCAAATTAACTTAAATACACTGTATGTGATTGTGTCATGAAACAGAATTGTAAATTGTAGATGAGCACTTGTAGATATGCAATGAGGACTATAACCTTTTGTTTTCTAGCTGTCAATTTTGCTTTCCTTCTCTGTTCCATTTCTGGAACAGAAACTCTTCATCAGTTTGTGAGTTTAGGTTCAGCAGGAATAGGGGAAAAGTGATTGTCTGGATTTAAAACACTAACAAAAAGAAATAACAATTTAAAGAAGGCATATACAATAGAAATAAGGAAATTGTCATAAATGATACCTCTCAGGCTACTAGAAGTATTTATATTTACCAAAGAATGGGTAACTATACAAAAAACCACCTTAATGAAATGTTTTTGGACCCTTGGAAAAAATAACAGAGAATGCAGAACTGGCCAGTATTGAGCATAGGTAAAAGTTAACAGGGGGCTCCATGAGACTCAGGATTAACGAAGATTTATTCAGTATATTTATTGGATTTATTTGCAGTCTAAAGGTTAAACGCATGACAAGAATGTAAAATAAAAGGAAAAAAAAATGTAGATGACAATAGTTCTTGCTTAGTCAAGTTCATAGAGGCCTCTGAGGAATTCTGGAGATCTAACCAATTTAGACTATTAGGGAGCAGAAATTCAAATATACTCAGTTTTGACAAGTTTCCTGCAATATAAATTGTATAGAATTATTTGCAGTATTCATAACCATTGATTGAATTGTAAATTAGCTATAGCTACTTGATAGAAGGAACTTCAGTGAAATTCCGATCCTACTGAAGTCTCTGGGAGTTTTTCCATTTCTTTCACTGGCGATAGAGTTTCCCCATGATCATCATTACTGCAGACAGCTCAATAGAAAAGGCTGCTCAGTTCACAGCGGTGGTCTTAGCAGCAAACAAAATGGTTGGATGAATAAAGAATGGGTTGGAAAATAATACTGCAAATATTATGATACCTATCAGTGATATTCTCTTACCTTGAATACGCTGTTGAATTTGTGCCTTTCTGCTTGCAAATATATACATCATAAGCAGAAAGGATACAGGAATAGTCATAAAAAGTATTCAGAAACAGAGAAATTTACATACAAAGAAAAAATGAAAATAGAGAGCTTAGTTTAAGTGAATGAGAAGATTAATAAGATTTTATAGAAAGTGAGTGATTTACACAAGGTAAATCTGATTACTTAATTGGCTTTGTCCTATAGTGCAAGCGAAGAGGTGTGCCAACAAATTGAAAATTGATGAAAAGGAGGTTTTGATGTTTTTCAGAATGAGACTTGCAGATGAAGAAAGTCTTTGAAATGAAAAGTGTGGCAGGATTAGAAAATAAAACCAAACCAGGCATACATGTTTTTGAGGCAATTCTCACAGATGCAATGGAATAAAGTAGGAAAACAGGATTTAACAGTTATCTTATAAAACTTTTTCAGTGAGTCTCCCTTTGGGATATTGATGATTTTGGTTTTCTTTTCAACAGCTTGGGGCTTGTTGTAATGTAGCACAGGTTAGGAAAGAAAGAGAGAGGCTGTGCACAGCCTCACAGAGCAGCATCAGGTGGCTGGGTCTTATTATTGCTCAGTAATAGAAAGCCTCTGCTCTGTAAGAGGGAGCCCCTCCTGAGATAAGGAGCTCTGTGGAAGTCTCAGAGGTCAGGGAATTTTCAGCCTATGATGGAAAGCAGGATTTATGCTTTTATATTAATCTTTTGTGTTTGACAATAAATAAAGTCCTGAAGCAAAGACTACAGACTCTTCTAGGCACTGGGAATTGATTGCACTGGTAAATAACTTCAGTCTGTGGTTATTCTACTTTAGCTTTTCAAGTAAAACACATTCTGATTTGGTATTTCAAGCAATGAATTGACTACACCATGGAGCAGGAGTAGGTTCATAATATCCAAATGCTGTCAATGAACAATCTTATTTTTCTTTCAAGCATTGTTTTTTATGATACAGTACAGTTTCTTATGCAAAACAGTAGAAACAGCTTAGAATGGCTGGAAATGCTTAATGATTAGGGTGGCACACAGCTGAAGCATTACCAGGGAAACAGCTTACTTACTGATTTGTGCCAAGTAGTGAGCCAATTAGCAGTGCTGGTTATTATTTATATTTCATGCTATATATCACCAGAATTGTGTTGTTGATTTATCATTTATGTTGTTGTATTGTCAGTATAATTTATTCAGATCATGCTGAGATACCTGTGAAATTAAATAATAAAGAGAATGGCAGGGAATATGTCTGTGTTCAGAGATATTTACTTTGCTTTTAATGAGAATACGTGTTCAGGTAAAACATAAATCAGTTAGTCATTAAATTGTTTTTTAAGTTTATACCTTGTGTTTTCTATAATTAAAAAGCCTTGGGTTTGATTCTAATTGATTTTTACTGTTAAATAAGTCACTTTTTACAGATTAACGTAAATAGCATACCAACTAATTGTGCCAACTTAGTTGATTAGTGAGTTGTAGAAAGCCATGCTAGTTGATGCATTATTGAGGTATTCAATGTTCTTTATGTATTTGATGCTACTTTAATTTTTTTGGCAAATGCTAGCATACCTTTTTATTGGATATCCTTCCTAATTGCTTGTATTTAAAAAAATACAGATTTGCTTTCCATTTTTTTTTCTTTTTATTTTTCCTGACATATATATTTTTGGAAGTATTCAGCTCACCCAGCTGACCAACAAGGACACCTTGTTGGCTTTTGAATGCCTTTTGTACTTTTGTTTTCCTTAGAAAGGAGTGGTAGTTTTCTGAGGTCTTTGTACAGCTTTGTCTTATAATTTCTTCCTTTTATTCATGCCATCTAGTCCTTTTAAAATCTTTTGATTGCTTAATGGGCTTGTCTTTGTTCGATAGGTTGGCTCTAGTTAAGAATGGTTCTATTGAAAATGTTCTATAGAGAAAGATATCCTGGTAGTTACAGCGGATATGTTTTTCCATTATGACAATGTTGTTACTTCATAAATTTGTGAAAACTAACTTTCACATTGGGCAATAATTCAAAGCAAAGTGGAAGAGGATATTATTTTCCTTAAGATATTAAAAAGCCCTTATCTTTTTTAGTTACCTTTGCCTTAGTTTCATTATTTTTTTTTTGTTTTTAAGGTTAGCTCTAACACACATGTAGAACCACATGAAACACACTTTCTTCTAGTCTGTCTGGATACACAAGTCTTCTAAAAGTGACCTTTGCTTAAACAGCTCTATTGACTCCAGCACTTGAATTTTAGCTGGCCTGGTGGCATACTTTTCAGTTTTCATAAGGCTTCTTCTTCACGGTGACCCTCCTGGGTATGTTCTGGCATGCGAAGTGAGTAAGCCCAACAAGCAAACACCAGTAAGCTTTGAGCAACTATCTTATTTCTGTTTACTAGTTTTAAGTTAAGCATTTCTGCTTACAGTTGGCATGCTGAAATGTTTATATGCCTTCAGAAATCAAGGGATAAAAAGGGTTTCTTTTAAAGGAGAGAATGCTGAAAGTGGTTCTTTTAAATTAAAGAATCTCCAATAATCCTCTGAATAAGTTTTGATACAAGGTTATGTGGTTGAAGTGTGTGGTTTAGTGTTTTGATAGTAAAATGAATGAAACTTGTCAAGGGAAGAATGACCATTGAGCTAGAAACCTTGCTGCAACATGACTCAAACCTATATGAATTAATCTTGTGCCTTTGCAGTAAAGAAGTGTCATGGAAAATGTAAATACTTGTATTATCTGATTGCTTGTAGTAGAAGGAGACACACATTTTGTTTGCAGTGTTGTATAACTGAAGTACAGCGCTTGCTGGTAAGTAGGTATTACAACATTCTCAGAAGTTTAAATCATAAATGTACTATGTTTTTTGCATTAAGCTCTAAGTTAAATGGTCTTCAGTTACATGGATTATCTAGAGGCTGAAGAATTTTGTACATTAGGAATTAGCAGACCTCTAGTAAAATGTTAAACTTTATCATGTTAATAAGCAAAGATACTTCATTCACTTATTTTGACAACTGTGGTTTAGTTTCAATTGGAAATTATTCATGAAATATGAGTGCACTTATGACATTATATTTTATGAAAATACTGAAATCTAAATTTGAGACAGGCTGCACTGCATAAAAGATTGGGAGCCTGTGTGTTTATGTGTCTGTGTGCAGGAGATGTGAATGCTTTCTTTATTTTTGCCATAAGATATGTGAATCAGCTGGGAGTAAGTGATGCTCTACTATGCAGGTTTACTGTGTGTCTGCTATGAAGATTTCAGGAGGACAGCAGGTTTTCCTACATTTCTCCTGAAACCTCTGCATGTGATTACACAACTGAAACAGAATACGTGATGGGCTGTAGGAAGATGTAGCATTATTCTATCTGTGACAGAAAAAAAGATCACTAAACTTGCTCTTAGCTGTGTTATTTGAGATTCACAAGATGTCTTCTCACTTGAATGATAAATGTCAAGTTCCCACAGAACTCATCCCTTATTCTCTTTAGATATAATCGAAAACATTTGTCCATGGCAGTTAGTGGTTTTTGTATTTTAATGTTATAATATTGATGAAATTAAAGTTCTTTATTTTAATGTTATTTACAAAAAAAGTCAATTGCTTAATCAAAAGCTGATTCCTTCAGGCAGAAAATACGCTTCCCCAAATTCCAGATTTTTTAGTGTTCATTCTTTTGAACTTGGATAACTTGTGTTCTATGTCTTAAACTTCACTAGTCTGTCTCAGGATTTCATTAACAATATTAGAAATATTGACATGTTTCTGGGCTTGTGAGCTCTTCTATGCCTGCTTCTATTAACATGTGATATTGTATTGCTCCTGTTCTTTGCAATGAATAGTCAAAATATATCTTGGAGAGCTGAGTGACAGCTTTCTTTGATCAGATCTCTTAATCCTGCTGAAGTTAGCAGTTGTTGGTGATAAATTAGTGGATTATTTTGGTACTGTGTTTCCATGAACGTATAAAGTATGTACTTATTCTGTGAGAACACTAAAATTTCTCTGGTTTCTGGACTTTTTTCAAAGTAGCTTGTGTATCACTAGCATCATGTTGGGCTTATTTTTTGTAACTCTAGATGACCCATATCTGACATTCATCTAAGATGGTGTCCTGTTTCTATTAAGTGTTTAATCTATTTCATAATACCCATTTGTATTATGAAATCAAATAGACAGTTGACAGAATGTATCAAATTTATATTAGTTTTATCTTTGCTTTTCTCCCTGGGAAAAGTCAGTTTTATACAGAACACATCTTTTGCATCATATACTACGATTTCTTATTCACTTGACCTATATTAAATCTGATTTTTTTTTCCCAAAATTTCTGTACTATGTCAGGTATAGACAGTATGCAAACAAAGAAAATACTCAGAAATATTCAATTGCCTTTTAATACTTTTATTCCCTTTTCAAAATATTTTCTTTATGTAGTTCTTGACACAAGAATTTTAGTGTCTTTGTTCTCTTGATCTTTGTTGCATTAAACCTACAGAGTCTGGTGAGGAGTAGTCATTTGGAATACAACAGTCAAACCAGAAGTTTATTTAGTGCTGAAATAAGAACTACTAAGGAGGTTATGAGCAACTGTTTGAAGAAGCGTCCATTTATAAGCAGATTTGGAAGGGAAAGGTGTCAGATAAGAAGAAACATGGAAGATATGAATAGGAGTAAAGGAAATTTAAAAAGATAGGATGATAAGAAAGGTAACATTCTTTGGGTGGAGATCATGGTTTTCCTATGATACATAGAGTTTTTCAGAATTTAGAGCAAATCTGTGTTCACTCAATGGCTATCAATAGCAACATATCTCTCATGAACCCAAACCAGGGAGGTTTATGAAGCTCTGGTACAAAGTAGTTGAGTGCATGGAATTTGAGTATGCCCCATCTGCATTCTTCTTCCCTCCCTCCCTCCCTCCCTTCCTCCCTCCCTCCCTCTCTCCCTCCCTATTCTGAATATGTCCGGAGAATTCAAAAAGTTTTAAGTGAAATCACCATGTTACAAGAGGTAACATAATAAAGTCAAAACTGAAAGAGTGTTTATCCATGACTTTTCCCTTACCAGTTTGATTCAGGCCTGTATTTCTTGAATAAGAAGGATCAGGAGCTCATGCCTGCTCTATTTTATGGTTTCAGCACTGCTGTTACATTCTTTTCCTGTGAAAGATCCTTCTCTTGCTTGTAAACCTAGGACAATGTGCACTGTACTAAAGCAGATCTGTGTAGCTGAGGCTGAAATCTTAATATTTCACTCTATCATCTCTTAGGAAAAAGAATGTTGGCATTAAATGTTGCTATTAGTTGATTTTATTGCTTCCACTTCTCTCTTTCTTATTCCCTCTTTAACAAGTATAAACCAGAAGTGAGACTGAGTTTTAGAACAAGTGAGGCATGCCTGGCTCAGTTGCCAAATTCTGATTTACATAGCTGCTAGTTAATGAAAAGTTAATCCACTGTTATGCACGTAGCCTGAACTCTTCTCTCAAAATCTAATGGAGCTCCAGTGTCAAACCTACAGGTCCAGTGGACAGCAGTGGTGGGCTGTCCCAGTGTTTTCAGGATGGGGTCTTACTGGTGCTCTGAGAGTAAATGTCCATAAAAAGGTGAAATGTCTGAAGTTACAATGCTCAACCAGCTGTTTGGACACTCAGTATCTTGACCATTTATATTTGCTGTGCTCTGGGAATACTGGAAAGTGTACAACAATCAGTGGAGGGTTAAATTAGGAAACACTGTATTATATTGTGTACTGTACTAGCTGGGTTTATCTCCTTATCATTTTGCTGTCATTCCAAGATGAAGTGGAAACTCGGCAGAGAAAGATTAATAGTCACCAGGCAAGGACACAGTGATTGGAGTGATGGTGCATAAGTTATGTTGGTCCCAATTATTTCATCCGATAGCAGAATTTGATTGTATATCTGCATTTTGGAGAAGTTTTCAATTTGTCATTCCTTGTGACTAGGTGAAAGTTGCCCATTTAGATCAACCTGCATCTTCTTTATCTGGGTTAATTCTGCTTCCAATTTAATTTCTGAAGACAAAGGAGAGATTGTGTTTGAGAATGAAATTAGTTGTACACTGTGATTTTGAATTATCCTGTACTTGGCCATTGTTTACTGTAGGTAAAAAGAAAGGCAAGGTCAGGGAGTGTAGACCTTAGTTTTATAGACTTAACTTACCTGGGAACTCTGATTATCATACAATTTTGATTTCAATTATGACTATTGGATGCACAATCCAGTTGCTTCACAGTTCAGCATTAGTCCAATATTTGGCCTTTCTCTCCTTTTCTCTTAGAAGACATCAATGGCTGAGAAATGGGATTTTGCCACTGTTCATTAAAATCTTTGGTCCTTCAGCTTCTTTAAGGAATGGCTTTCCTGATGTCATGTTCTGGTTGTGAGAAAACCATAACTAAATGAGTACCTACACTAGATTATTTAATCACTTAGCTTAGCAGCCTCCTCCTTCAATGCAGAGTGGATAAGCTATTCCTTGCCAAATAATTGGTTCAACATATGCCGATTTTCTAGTTGAAGAGATGTAGACTGGTCTCCCGGAATAATTCAGAGCAATATTTTTGGTAGAGGATTGCTGACCCACCCTCTTTTTAATTGCTGATTTGTCTTCTGTCTTTATTAACTCTGGGGAGCCTTGGTCAGGATCACGGTTAAATTTAAAAACCTAACATATGAATAATATCTCCACTTAGAGTGAAATACTTTACCCCATGTGGCTGCTAACCAGTCTAAGAAAGAAAAAAACAAAATGCTACCGTTCTGTTTCAAAAATCACTTGCTAATCTGGAAACTTGGTTCCACTGGGTGAAGACCAAAGGAACAATATTACACTTCTGCATTCAGCCACAAATGACCTGCTCACAGAATCTATAGGGAAGGAGTAAATAGGAAGCATTTAGCATTTATGAATTGTTAGCTTATTCTGCCTAGTAGGCTGATGTGCTTTGATGTAAACAAATCAGTTTCTACTTGATCTTCTGCACCTCATGCTCTTTGACATGACTATAAATTCATTTTGAATTTTTATAGAGAATTCCCCTGACTGTGGAAAAAAAGTGGCATGACATTAGCAGCCTTGGCACAATTTTATTTGTTAACTGTAAAATTCTATTTTTTCCATGCTGCTGTAGTTTTAGAGCTCCTCTTATCATTTTGGTATTTAAGAGACGCTTGCATGTTTTCACTTCATGTGAATACATCGGTAATACTTTTATTTGTCTGTGAAGGAGAAAATGATTGTGTTACCATGTGTGTTTGATTCTGCTACAGGTCCTTTCTCAAGTGTCATCACCACAAAATATGGGAAAAGCACTTGGAATAAAATTCTTCTTTAAAATTGTCTGACTTCCCCTAGCAAGCACTCATGCCATAAAAACTGTTAAGAAGGAGTTTAGTTTTTGTAGTTTTCTGTCTTAACATATCCTTCAGGAAAGGAATATCTTCACATCTCCTAATGGTGTGATAGCTTTCAAATGTATTGTTGTCTGAACTGTTGATTAAACAAAATGGTGCTGATTGCCACAGGATGGTTAAATGTGGACAGAAGTAGCTATTGCAGCCTGCTCACTAAGAAGTCATTTATCAAAGTTTTATCTGATTTCAGAGGCATTAGATTTATCAGTCACAGTTTCTAAATGGCATGTCATCGGGATCAAACCGAAGCAATACCTTACTCAAGTGTTGCTGTAAAGCAAGTGTAAACATCTCCTGCAGATGTATACTGTATCCTTGCATAAGGAGGTGTGTCATGCAACATATAATTGTAGCAACCTTTAGTGTTTTGTTTAGTTCTAGAATGATTTTGTTGTTGTGGTCAAAACTTGACTTCTGCTCTTCACCTAGCCCAAAAAAGTTTGTAGTTTTACTATAAACTATATTTTCCCATTATTGGGGAGAAAAGCGTAGCTATTTGGTACCATGTATAGATGTAGCTGGAAAAGGTGAAGGTGTGTTGAAAAGCTCCAGGAGTGTCAGGGGGTGTCAGGTGTTCTGGGGGGCTGCAGGGCAGGGCCTCATAGCCAGGGCTCATGCCACTGCCCCAGCCAGGGAGCAGGGCAGTTACGGGCAGCCCCAGCCCCATGTATCAGGCACCTCCTTGAGGATATGACCAGTTGAGGGTTAGGTGGGATGTCAGCCTGCTGGGTGGAGGTCAGGATCAGGCCCAGGGAGAGGAACTAGAATCACTGGAATGGCTGGGCAGGGCTGGGGAACCTCAGCGCCGTGATGGCAGGTCTCTTTCCCACCAAAACAAGCAGTTTATCCAAGAGTGTTTCTAAACCATATCTGTTTATCTGGTAAGCAAAGAAGTTAAGGGCATACTAAATAATGCTACAAAAATTTACAGCAAAATAACTGATGCACATCCAAGGAAAGGATTTAAAAGAAGCCTGCCTGATCTCAGAAATGAACCTGCTGTGTATCCCAGCCTGACTTAAATTCTTGGGTTTGACTGTATGGATGATGAAACCATTTGAGATTCAAGTACAATATGGACAGAGTTTTATTAAACTTGTAAAAATCAGTTTGAGTCTAAATTAACCTTGGTGGTTCTTTAACCAGTCTAAGAGAAAAAGTGCTAAATCCCAGTAAGACGGACACCCTGGAAACTAGCTTGATTTTTTGGGTATGTTTTAAAAATTTTAGCACTCAATTCTGTATTTGCAAACAGTTTATTAAGGGTGAGAAGACTGTTTTAGATCCTTTAAAGCATATACAACTTCTTTAAGTGATTATGAAAGTAAATCTTATTGTCTGGGGAAATGACTCCTGCACAGCTATTTCTTTTATTGCTGTACTGAGTGTGAAGGCATTACTCAGTTTAATAAATCCTACTGTATCTCTCGGTCTGTGTAGGCTGATACAAATATCTTCAGTTATGTCATATTGCCACCTTTGTACAGCTAATGTTACGTTCTTGATGGCTGGTGGCTGATAAATGCAAAACCTCATTTGGTTTGTGAGTGATTGAATGCTAACACTGTTTAGATTTCTTAATATACTTGTATTAGCATGAATAAGTAATGAGCATGCCAGGCTTTTTTGAATATTTGATTGTATCTTTATAATGGATTTGTGTCTCTCTCTTTGTGCTAATGTCATTGTAACTTTGTTGGTGTCATAACTCCAAACCTTAGCAATCGGTCTTTATCAGCATATCTTAAGTCAATTACCCTCTCATGGCCAAATTAGTGTGTCATAATACTTTTCTTATAAAAGTATTCTGCATATTGCATTTAGGATACAAATAGGTACTAATTCTATCTGCAGTATATTTCTCATTTCCTCATTGTGGCTTCCATTAGTGTATTGATCAGTAATTGTTGTTGCACTGTCTTTATAAGCATACATGTAGGCATACGTGAAACATTAAAGTTCTCTCAGTTGTACTCTTTATTAATAGACTATCTGACCCTTAATACTCAAATCCTACCATCTTTCACTTGCCCTAGATTTCTGCTGCTTCTAAAAATTAAGCGCTAACATTTACAGTTTCTTGGAAAACATCATCCATAATTTTGCATAGTGAATATTGCAGGAAGAAAGGATTCTTTTGTCAGAGACTTCTGGTTATTCTAATACTCTAAAAAAAAAGTATCTGCAGCACTGTAGGTTTTCTTTTATCATCCTTCATCATGTTTACTGACTGACTCCTTTAACAAGTAAAAGAAATGAAAGAAAGGTGGCTATTTGTTGGTAGTTTCTTAGTGGTTCCCAAATGCATGTTGCTTCTTCCATGCAAAAACTACCTAAATAGAAGCCTACTAGATCAGTGATACTGGCATGCGCAGGGTATTGTCTGAGTGTACATTGTTTCATCTCTGTGCTTCTGAATATATATTATTCTCTTTCAATCTGCCAAACTTACCTGTGTCACCCCTGAAGCAATATTTTTGGCTATGAAAATTTCAAAACCTCTTATGTGGACTTCAGTTCATGACAGACTTGAAACACTGCTGCTTCATGGCACATCTTATTCTGGAGGACCTTAGTGGAAATCTGACATGCAATGCTACACATTCACTGTGTTGCTAGTGTAGCTGAAACACAGATCCAGCTGATGTATTTCATTACCTACCTTTACCAAAGGAACCAGTATGAGCTGAAATGTACAACTACCAGAGATGGATCTGCCCCTTCTCTTTTGCCAAAATGCTTCCGAGTTTTAAAGCTCTATTAATCAAAATACACTAATAATAATATAAAATTAACTCTGTAAAAAGGCACAAGCAGAATTTCTGAATGAGGAAAAACCCCACACAAAATGGATTAAAATAAATTACCTCTACCTGCCATAGACAGGGAAAGAGATGACCCTATTCTATCTTGCTTTCCAGTCCGTTGCCTTAGTGGCTTCTGGATTAAAACACGCTTCATTCAGTCTTTCTTGATTCCTAGAAATTTCTTTCTGTCTCAGCTCCAAGGCTTGGATCTGTTCCATGCTGCTGATAGATGACTCCTTTTCTCTGAAAGCTCTCAGTCTGGCATTTGCTGTAAACTGTGCTTCTGCTATCCCCACTGGCCCACTCTGACCACTGCTCCTGGGGACCTGCAGGGCTGAATACTCAGGCACTTTGCTTCCTGTCTTGCTTCTGCACAGGGTTCAATCTGATCAGAGAATGGCTGTCACAACAACGTAAGCACATAGCATTCCTGTCAGAGCAATGTAAGCACATAGCATTCCTCTTTGCTTCCCATCCACAGAACATCATAAACATACTGTTTGTACTCCTTGATAGTCAACTGAGAAGAAATTGTAGAATCATAGAATAGTTAGGGTTGGAAAGGTCCTCATTGTAGGTCCTGTCACCCAATGCTCTGTCCAACCTGGCCTTGAACACTGCCAGGGATGGAGCTTTCATCATTTCTTAGGGCAGCCTGTGCCAGTGCCTCACTGTCCTCTCAGTAAAGTACTTCATCCGTATATCTAACCTGAACTTCCCCTGTTTAAATTTAAACCCATTACCCCTTGTCATATCACTACAGTCCCTGATGAAGACTCCTTCTCCTGCATCCTTGTATGACCCCTTCAGATACTGGAAGGCTGCTGTGAGGTCTCCACGCAGCCTTCTCTTCTCCAGGCTGAACAGCCCCAACTTTCTCAGCCTATCTTCATATGGGAGGTGCTCGTGTCCCCTGATCATCCTCGTGGCCCTCCTCTGGACTTGTTCCAACAGTTCCATGTCCTTTTTATGTTGAGGACACCAGAACAGCACACAATGCTCCAAGTGAGGTCTCACGAGAGCAGAGTAGAGGGTCAGGATCACCTCCTTTGACCTGCTGGTCACGCTCCTTTTGATGCAGCCCAGGATATGATTGACTTTCTGGGCTGCGAGTGCCCACACTGAAGCTGGATCATCTTCACTTTCTTGTTGGCCAACACCCTAAGGTCCTTCTCTTTGTCACAATGTGTTGTGCTGCAGGACTGGTAGAGCATCTTGGTCCACTTTGTGTCTGAAAAAGAGGATATTGTATGTTGACAATGGTAATTTTTTCCTTTATGTAACTAGGGGTAATTTTGTGATTAACAAAGGAGAACCTGAGCAAATGGTATTCATGCCCCAAAATATTGTCCATGTGCAGTAAAGGGAGGAAAAATGCTTCCTCCTGAGAGTTTAATCCTTGTTGTCCTTGTAGCTCCTTGTATTCTAGAAAGAAGTTATTGAGTACACTTGCCAGGAGAAGTCCATTTAGGTCCATCATGGTTTCCCACAGAGTTGAAACATGTGCAATCAAGATGTCAAGATAAGCCCACTGGTCTGTTGCAGAACACCATAATGAAAACGTCTGGAAACACAGACTTTCACAGACTCGGTGATTAGTCCAAAGATGAAACTTTGTCAGACTCCTTACCTGTATGTTTGAAACTCCCCACCTTCTCTATGGCTAGCAGTCTCTGTTACCTAATCATATTCACACTATCTGCATTCCTACTTGTACATGGTTTATTCAGGCCTGTTTCACAGTAATTTTTATTCTGTGCACTTATGTACCACTCTTCAGACATAAGCAGCATGCTCTCTGGATCAGCAACAGCTCACATAGGGTTTTGCGTATCTTGTGCTATTAGAATAAGCCATATATTTTGTAGTTTAGTAGAATTACGTGGGAGAATCAGAAGGGTCATATCTCCCTCTGTTTTTTCACAGAAGAAAATGAATGTGGTATAGTTCATATTGATGCCAAGTACATAATCATATTTCCCTCCTACTTAGGAAACCTTAGCCTTGGAATTTTATGGTAGATGAGCAGATGCATTACATGGGATGTTTTCCAGATTCCTTTCAAACAATCTGAGTCACTCAGTAGTGTTTGCCATGCAAAGCCCTTTACTCTGTAACAAAGTCCCTAGACTATTTGAATATGCACCATCAAACATGCTGATCAAATTACTAGACTGAATAACAGATTTTTAGTAAAGTTTGTCATTCAGGTTGAAGTAACATGAGTGTAAAAAAAAAATTATGGATTCTAAAAGTGCGATGTATATATCCACCTGGTTTTGAATAAGGCCTTGCATTTTTGTTTCTTGGAATATGCACAGCCATGACCTACATGATGGTATCATGGACCAGCTCTGATGATTTGAAAGTTTCATAAACGTAGTAATTTGAAAGTGTGGTAAATAAAATTGAGCTGGTGGACAAAATTTCAGTATCACTACCACTTTTCTGCAACATTTTCTATTTGCTGTGTTGAGCATCTCTCCATTAAGCAGACTGACTTTTGTGGATCCCCTTCTTAAGACTATATAAGACACCTAGGCAAAGAGTCATCACTGGGTGCTGGTCAGCTATGCAGTGTTAGCTCACATGTCCTCATCTTTGAGGAGGTATGTTGCAAGTAATATTAAGAAATTTACCTTTTGTGGTTGACTCTTGATTCTTACTAGAGTTTACTATGTAAATACCTTCATGGGCATGATAATTTCAATGATACTCATATTTTGTTGCATATTCCATTGATTCTCTGAAGATTTTAGTTAAGTGCGGTCTGGTGAAAACTATAGTCTGTTATCTTTAGAGAAGGAGCTTCAAGACATTTTGTAAGAACATGTTTTTGGTGAACTCTGTGTGTATGAATTTTGGGAACAAAAAAATTATTCAGAATGGTGCATTACTTAAAACAGCATGATAAGCGTGTAGCTCACAAGGAAACTTATGGAATCAAGTTTTTTACTGCGATGTCCATATACATATAACTCTCCTTTCACATCTGCTTTGTATTTTTGTACTTTTCCAGCACTTCCTGAGCCACAATTCTGATTGTGGTTTTATTAAGTGAGCTAGAAATACATAGCGCTAGGTGGAGGTGACAGCAACATCTGGCTTGCTAACTTTATGATTTTCAGAGATTAAGGACAACTTTTCTCTCTGATGTAACGTCATGCTGCTTCCTAAAATAAATAAATAATAAAGAAATATCTTCAAGGCTGCTTTGTCTGCGAAACGACTTTAAGAGGCTATAACCTTATAGAAATTATTTCTGAGTACTTTAAATGTTAGCAACAAAAAGATATGAACTTTAGGTAAAGGAAAGAAAACCAAATTTCTTAACAAGTGAGGAGCATTTCATTCACGCAATTTTGATACTTCTGTTAAATGAAAAGCTAAAAGTGGTTTTTTTTGTTTGTTTTTGTTTTTGGTGTTTTTTTTTTTTTTTTTAAATAATGCTTGACAATGTCCCACTTAAGTGGTGCAAGTAAACTCCTTTTCTGTCTATGCTTTATGTCTAACATATGTGACTAGTACCGGAAACTTGCAGCATTCATGTTGCAGAGCAGACACGTTTATGGCTCTACCTGCCTGGTAAAACCAGTCACAGCACTGTTCGTTGCTGAACTTCACTGTTGTGGTTTAAGCCCATCCGGTAACTCAGAACCACACAGCTGCTCATTCACTCCTCAGCTTCTTCCTCCCCCTGCTCCTGGACGGATGGGGAGGAGAATTGGAAGAATGTAACTCCCACGGGTTGAGATAAGAACAGTCCAGCAACTAAGGTATAACACAAACCACTACTGCTACCACCAATAATAATAATAATGGAAATAATGAGGGAAGAGAATACAACTGCCCACCATCCGCCGATCGATACGTAGCCTGACTCTGGCAATGATCTAGCCCTTCTGGGTAATTGCCCCCAGTTTATATAGTGGGCATGACGTGCTGTGGTATGGAATACCTCTTTGGTTAGTTTGGGTCAGGTGTCCTGTCTCTGCTTCCTCCCGGCTTTCCCTCCTTCCTGGCTGAGCATGAGACTCACAAAGTCCTTGGTCAGAGTAAACATTAGTGAGCACCAACTAAAAACATCGGTGTTATCAGTGTTGTTCCCAGGCTGAAAGTCAATACCACAGCACTGCATCAGCTACTAAGAAGGAGAAAAATGACTGCTACTGCTGAACCCAAGACAATCACTGTGACTCACAAAGAGCATAAATACTGGAGTCATGCTGAAAAAGCTCATACTTACTTTTTGAATATTTGTGTTCTTTAGTGTTTGATTTTATTCTAATTTATATCTGTTGTATCTGGTGAAGATACCTGCTGTTTAAGAGAGAATGCCTTTCTATGAGGTGCCTTCTCTTGGGATGCTAACCAATCTGTATGACAGAGCTATGGGTTTTGAAAACAAGATCCAGGTGGCTGAGCAATGGCAAACATTGAAGTTAGGCAGTTCTAGTTTTCTGGCTCTGCAGCAGCCCACTCTGTGAGCTTTTAATTATTTCCCCAGCCTAAATATAAAATAGAGATTATATCCTAGAATTAACATGCTCTTTTGTTTGCTAAATGTTTTTGTTTGTTTGTTCTTTAAACTAAACTTATTCCTATAGTGACTTTTTCTGAAAATTATCGTGACACCCCACTTCCCTAAATTGGAAATCTTTATTTAATTCATTAGTGTATCAGAAGTTTGAGAGTTAGTGGCTGTTTTCCCTGGGAGCTTATTGATTTATATATTGCAAACTTGTCTGGGTGACCAAAAGACTTTTTTCTCAAGTTCCTTGGAACAGTAGTATCTCCTATAAGCCTCCTGGTTGAAAATTCCTTCTCATTTTGATCACTGAAGGACCATTATTAGCTCTTCTTTTACTCTTATAATATAAAGGCATCTGGGGGGAGGTTAATTAACGGTCTGTCCTTTTCCATATTGGAGGTTTTTAAAATCTGTTTAGTTCTTGAGGAAAGCATATATTAAAATAGAATATTGCATGGAAAAGCCACGTACAGATATTCTGAGATAAAAGACCTGATAAAGGAGACAGTGATTTTCTGTCTTTTTTGCTTGGGATGTATACTAGGCATTTCCATGGTGATTAGTGTTTTATAAATGCCAGAGATAAATGGTCACAAGAAACTGCTTCAAACAGCAAGAAGTATTGAAAAAAGGCTTAAACAATCCTTCCTAACAGTTTTTCTGTGTGATTCATTCCTTGTAAAACTGCATCTTGCAGGCCTGCCTGACCAAGCTAAAAAGTTTACATTGTCTTCTAACCATGTGGCACTTCCATATTTTCATTTCATTTGAAAATATGTATCACTGTTCAGTGGCTCAGGTTGCATCAATACATTTGTTATAATGTTGGCAACATTCATTACCAAAATGTACTCACCGTTTGTGGGGAAAAGCCATAATAAACCCTGAAGAAATGGAAATTATAAATGACACCTGCTGGTCACTGGAGATCTGACTGCATGTGCAGCCCAGCCTGAAATCCAGAGTCCGTCTCAGATCAAGTCTCTTGATTAGCAGTGCTAGTTGTGCGAGCTGGCAGGTTACCAATAAGAATAAATAATATAAAGTTGGAATGATGATATTGTTAGTACGCATTGAATAAGGTAAAGTTTGATTTACAAGCCACAGACTATGGAAAATTGACCAAATCCTGTACTGCATATAGTACCTGGGCATTTTTTGAATTTGTACCTGGATGTCAGTGTAATCTGGAAAGGAAGGTGGCAGTTTAGATACAAGCCTAGCTTGAAGTATTGTCTTTCCTGAAGAGATGTTGTAAATAGAGCTGATCTCTAAACTTGGGAATTGCATTCATGACGTTAAGTGCACAGTACAAGGATGAGGCTTTTCAAAAGTACAATTTCTCATCAGAGGGATGAATTTCATTCATGCAGGGTTAATTAAAAACCAGTTACTTTGAGTTCCAGTCGGAATCAACCTTGAATACTGTGAAAAAGTTTTATCTCCTGCCTTTTTTGTTTCATAGTGGATGTGGTTTCCTAATTTGACATGGTCAAGACTCTGATTCCTGTTTATTTCTCCTGTGATGACAGTTTTGTATGCAAAATTCAGAATTAAGTAACTGTCTAAAAGTCCAGTATTTCCAGGAGAGAATCAACACTTACATCCTCTTGCTGGACTCACAATGGTGTATAGGAACACTTCGCCAGCTATATATGCATCTTATAAAGGAACAAAATACTTGTAACTTTGGAGTTCCCAGGTTCTGAACTCTCATTTTGTGTCCTCTGCAAAATAGCAATAGTAACATGAGTATTTTGACAATTTCAGTTTCTTTTCTGTGTTTAATATAATTATTTTTATTGTGAACACCATAGGACTTACAAACATATTCAAAGTGTTATATTTCTATATGGTTTAATCTCTACTAGGTGGTTACTGGATTTGAATACTTATAACAAAGCAATTGCTCTTTGTGGTCTTCCTGATTATTAGATGTTTGATATGATCACCTGAAACCTTGTAAGCCTAAGTTTTTGAGGCAGTAGAAAGAACATAAAAATTGCCTCGTCTCTTTAGATGCCTATGTGCTCTGCATCAATTCATACAATGGATTGTTTTATACTAAAGTTTTCTTAAGATATGACAAGCGATTATTTCTTTAAGTATGTACTCTATCCATTATTAAATTGGTTATTCAAATCTCATTTAAAACAAGAGGCCAGATGGCAATATTCCAGTATTTGTTGCTACTAGCAACCACAAAACCCAAAATGAATGATTTTCCATTTTTCACTGTGGATGAAGGGATGTCTTCTTTTTAAATGCAATAAAAACCTGCTACAGTTAACCAATTATGAAACAAGCATGTTATACTTTATAAAAATAATTCACTGACACTCTGTTACACTTGTTGATGACCTCATAAAATATATTATCTATTTCTAGATTTACTAACTTTGCCACCAATTCTGATATTTTAGGTAGAAATATTATTGCTATGAAAGGAAGGCTTTTTCTTGTTTGTTTGAACTTGCTTAGATTATGAGACTCTAATTAACAAGATTATGACTATTCTAAGAAAGTATAAGAAAAAATAAAATTATGAAAGTCTCAGAGCCTAATTTACTTGATGGCCAGTACCTGTGATTGAAATAAAATCAATGTAAGAGTATTTTCAATATGAGAGTAAAGTTTAAGGTGATATAAGAATGTCATTTGAAAAATGACAACTGGCAAAGTAGTGCTTAATGTCTCTTCAGAAGTGTCTGTGATGTAAAAAATAGGGACTGAACCAATATCTAGAAAATATTGAAAGCCTCACTTCTTAGCATTTGGTAGTCCCACAGCTGACCATTTCGGCTAATTAGCCCCAAAATGACAGTAAGGCAAGGACTACCTGGGTCTCCTCCTTAATGATAACTTGCTGTGTAACAGTAAAAAGTGATGTCAGTACAGCTCATTAATTGGTATCAGAGAAGAGATAATAACAATAATAAAGACAAATATGTGGGAGTAACTTCTGCATTTTCATGCAAGGGGCTGTTTTGCATACAATTAATTTTCTCATATGTTTTCTTATAGCTATCTAAGTGTAAGTATTTCCTGACTGTATGTGTATGCTCAGCACTGCAAATAAAAAAGCTGAGCAGTTTAATGATACTTAGCTGAAACTTTGTTTGGCCATCATATTAAACAGCTTTGAGCTGCATTTTTTTTAATTTGTTACTTCTTGGATTTCCTTGACTCCCTATGAAATGATGAGTAAAATTCCCACTAACTATGGTGCATTTTTCCTTGGTTGCTCTATAGGCAATAAAATTTCTGGTAAATGACCTGCATTTCTGTAAAACTATAAACTTAGTATACAACATCAGGTATTAAATGTAACTTGAATTATTTCTTAATCAGGATAGCAGATGGGAAGATGGATCCTAAATGACAGATGTTGCTCAGATTGCTTAATGCAATCTAGGTTTGAAGGGGGAGGGGGATAACACCAGACTTGCTAGAAATGAGCAATGGGGTAGCAAGTCGCTGTCGGAGTCTAGATCCACAGAGCAACTTAAATGTGTTTATGCCAATGCCCGCAGCATGGGCAACAAACAGGAAGAGCTAGAAGCCATTGTGCATCCAGGAAATCGTGACATAATCACCATCACTGAAACACAGTAGAATGATTTGCATTTGTTGCATGATTGCAGTGCTGCAACAGATGGCTGCAGGCTCCTCAGAAGGGATAGGCAAGGAAAAAGAGGTGGTGGGGTTGCGTTGCATGTCAGGAACTGCATTGGCTGCCTTGAACTCAACGTTGTGAGTAAGAAGGCCAAATGTCTATGGGTGAAGATCAGGGAGAAGGCTAACCAAGCAGATATCCTGGTAGGAGTCTGTTATAGACCACCTAGCCAATATGAAGCTACAGATGAAGTGATCTTCAAACTGGGACAAGTTTTGCTATCGCTTGCCCTTGTTCTCATGAGGGACTTCACCCTACCAGATGTCTGCTGGAATTACAACACAGCAGAGAAGAAACAATCCAGGAGGTTCTTGGAGGGTGTGGAAGATAACTTCCTAACTCAGCTGGTGAGTGAGTCAACTAGGGGACATGCCTGGCTAGATTTGCCGTTCACAAACAGAGGACTGGTGGGTGATGTGATGGTTGGACACAGTGATCACAAAATGATTGAATTTTCTATCCTTGGAGAAGTCAGGAAGAAGGTCAGCAAAACCTTAGGCTTCCAGAGGGCTGACTTTGGCCTGTTTAAGACACTGGTTGGCAGAATTCTTTGGGAAGCATTACTGAAGGACAAAGGGGTCCAGGAAGGCTGGACACTCTTTAAGAATGAAATCCTTAAGGTGCAGGAGCAGGCGGTGCCTATGTGCCGAAAATCAAACTGTCAAGGAAGACACCAGCCTGACTGAACAGGGAGATAGTGCTGGAACTCAGGAAAAGAATTTATCACCTATGGGGGAAGGTACAGTCACCCCATGAAAAGTAGAAGGATGTTAGGTTATTCAGGGAGAAAGTTAGAAACATGAAGGCGCAGATGGAACTAAATCTGGTCACTGCCATAAAAGATAATAAAAAGATATTTTACAAATACATTAGCAATAAAAGGAGGGCTAAGGAGTACTCCCATCCTCTACTGGATACTAGGGGAAACCTAGTGACTGAGGATAAGGAAATGGCTGAGGTACTTAATGCTGCCTTTGCCTCAATCTTTAATAGTCACACCAGCCATCTTCAGAGTGCCAAGTTCCCTGAGTTGGATGGCAGAGATGGGGAGCTGATTGAAGTCCCCATAATTCAGGAAGAAATGATTAATGACCTCCTGCTCCACTTAAATGTACACAAATCTATGGGTCTGGGTGGGTTGCACCCAAGAATACTGAAGGAGCTGGCAGAAGAGTTTGCTAAGCCACTCTCCATCATCTATCAGCAGTTCTGGTCTAGTGGGCAGGCCCCTGAGGTTTGTTGGGCAGGTCCCTGAGGAGGCTGGCCAATGTGATGCCTTTCTACAAAAAGGGCAAAAATCCCAGCACAGATCCTGGAATCTGTAGGCCTGTCAGCCTGACCTCAGTACTGGAGAAAGGTCATGGAGCAGTGACATGGTTTAGAGGTGGTCTTGGCAGTCCTGGGGTAACGGTTGGACTTGATGATCTTAAAGGTCTTTTCCAACCTAGTTGATTCTATGATTCTATGCACTAAAGAAAGACGTAAGGTGTTGCAGTAAAGAAGCTAGCACAAGAAATGTGATAGAACAGACAAATATGAAAGTACTCTATTTATTCAATTTAACAAGAGATTTTAGTAAGTTAAAAATTCTCACAACTAACTTTTGAAACAAAATGCATGCTTAATAGTAAACATGCTCAGCCCCGTAATCCAGAGACTATTTACACTCTGGTAATTTCAAGAAACAAATATTAGCTTATAAATTCTGTGATGGCAAAATGTGCTAGCATAGATGTTAAGTTTCTAATCAGACATTGCAAAAATTCATTAATCAGTATTTCATAGTTCATTACAGTTTGACTAATTTTTAAATCCTTCATGTAAATTGATTAAATGTCTTCAGTATTCAGATAAATGGGCTTTTGTTTTAAACAACCTTTACTGTTAAGTCCATATTTCTCCAGGATTGAGTTCTAGTAACATTTGATTGTCATGTCTGACATACTAGTCTGTTGCCATTTCACCCCCTTTTTTTTTACCCTTTCTCTGTAATCCAAATATCTCATTGACCAATTGTGAGAAAAATATTCTTAAATCTTCTTTAGACGTAAGAGGTCATAGTTAGAAAGTGCTACATTATCTGCTGTCATCAGTCAGCAAATCTTCTCCCCCGCCGCCCCAGTGCAACTCTTGCCCTTGTTTCAAGTCTATATATATAGCATACATGCGAACACCTCAGGCTGGTGATCTA
The DNA here is from genome assembly GCF_963264785.1 of Psittacula echo. Taxonomy (NCBI): domain Eukaryota; kingdom Metazoa; phylum Chordata; class Aves; order Psittaciformes; family Psittacidae; genus Psittacula; species Psittacula echo. The sequence goes on along the minus strand of NC_137742.1, from coordinate 93,171,681 downwards.
GTCTTATTTTACACAGTAGAATACATGTAAAAAAATACTCAGGGAACAAAATTTCAGCTGTCACACTCAAATATGTGTTGCCTTAGTGATTAAGCATGTAGAAGGATATAGGGAGGAGCGCACTGTCCTCCCTTATATCCTCAGCCTAACACAGAAGCTGCTGCTCCAAGGCAAAGCTCCCCTCAGTGGGACTTCTGAAATAAGAGAAAAGACTCTCGTTTTACTAAGCCATGTATTAGATCTCCAGGTTTTACAGTTTTGTTGAAGACTGTGATAGGACGTTAATGGAACTATTGCAGCACATCATGTTTTTTATTAGAGAAATACCACATTCTTTTTCATGTAAACATATAGCAGTTAGTCTACAGGGTGAACACAGGGAACACTGTCATGTAGCCTTCTGAAAAATAAATTCTTGTGAAAGTATAGAGCTGGCTGGAAAAATAATGGCAATGTTCCCATTTACTTTACTGGACAATTTAAAATTTCTACAGCAAATTTCTACTGTGAATTTTTAACTGGCTTTTAAGAAGTGTTTGTCAGATTTTAATTAGCCTTCTATGATGGGGCAACAGAACTGATAGATAGGGGTAGGGCAGTTGACGTCATCTGCATGGACTTGTGCAAAGCATTTGACACTGTCCTACACGACATCCTTGTCTCTAAATTGGAGAGACATCAATTTGATAGGCAGACCACTCGGTGGATAAAGAACTGGCTGGATGGCCACATGCAAAGAATTGTGGTCAATGGCTCAGTGTCCAGCTGGAGACCAGTAACAAGTGGTGTACCTCAGGGATCGGTGTTGGGACCGGTCTTGTTCAACATCTGTGTCGGTGACATGGACAGTGGGATTGAGTGCGCCCGCAGCAAGTTTGCCAGTGACACCAAGCTGTGTGGTTTGGTTGCTACGCTGGAGGGAAGGGATGCCATCCAGAGGGACCTTGACACGCTTGTGAGGTGGGCTGATGGCAACCTTATGAAGTTTAACCATGCCAAGTGCAAGGTCCTATACCCGGGTCAGAGCAATCCCAGGCACAGCTACAGAGAAGAGTATTGGGCAGAGAAGAGATTCAGAGCAGCCCTGCGGAGAAGGACTTGGGGTGTTGGTTGATGAGAAACTTTACATGAGCCGGCTTCAGTGTGTGCTCGCAGCCCAGAAAGCCAACCATATCCTGGGCTGCATCAAAAGGAGCGTGACCAGCAGGTCAAAGGAAGTGATCCTGCCCCTCTACTCTGCTCTCGTGAGACCTCACTTGGAGTATTGTGTGCAGTTCTGGTGTCCTCAACATAAAAAGGACATGGAACTGTTGGAACAAGTGCAGAGGAGGGCCACGAGGAGGATCAGGGGACAGGAGCACCTCCCGTATGAAGATAGGCTGAGAAAGTTGGGGCTGTTGAGCCTGGAGAAGAGAAGGCTGCGTGGAGACCTCACAGCAGCCTTCCAGTATCTGAAGGGGTCATACAAGGATGCAGGAGAAGGAGTCTTCATCAGAAACTGTAGTGATAGGACAAAGGGTAAAGGGTTAAAACTTAAACAGGGGAAGTTTGGTCGGATATAAGGCAGAAATCCTTTACTGTGAGGGTGGTGAGGCACTGGAATGGGTTGCCCAGGGAGGTTGTGAATGCTCCATCCCTTGCAGTATTCAAGGCCAGGTTGGACAAAGCCTTGGGTGACGTGGCTTAGTGTGATGTGGCTCTGCCCATAGCAGGGGGGTTAGAACTAAATGACCTTAAGGTCCTTTCCAATCTTAAGTATTCTATGATTCTATGATTTCAGAGCTTATACAATGTGAATGTAAGGGCCTGAGGGTTGCCAGCATATATTAAATTCTCAAGTTAAAATGTGCAGAAGTTTGTCGATCATTCAGATAACCATAGTGAAGTCTTCTCTGTATTCAGAAAAAAAGGATTTATTTTACGTTTCCTTTTGGGCGTTTTTAAAAAAAAATCCTATTATATTGTGATGATCTTGCCTATGCTGAGATCTCTAGTCCTTCTTTTACAGAAGTTGGATGAAACCTAACAAGTTGCCTTCAGCACTTCACAAGACTAGTATTTTACTGTTTAGCATAGCTCTTTTTTAGACAAAATGCTAACAACTAGTTTTTGTATGTCAAGTTTTTATTCTGCCTTGGTTGTTTCTTGGGACTTCTGCTATAAGAATCATAGAATAAAGCCCAGTAGATATAAACCAACTTGAAGGAGTTTTGTGCCTGCATTCTTCCTGATCATTACTGAAAGTATAAATGTTTGCTTTGGTGAGTTCAAGGGAGTTTTATGATAAAATTTGACCAAGCTATTAAAATAAAGGTTTCATAAGAATTAGGGAATCACTTGGAATATCTGAACTCAGATGCTTGCTCTTGTCACTTGCTGGAATTTGGTGCACAGCTGATACCAAGAGCAGTCAGAAAGTCCATTGGCATTTTGACAGAGCTGACTAAGATTTGCAGGGACAGAAAGGCATTCTCTGTTTTAAACTTCTCCTCCTGTGGACTATTTGATGTTAGTAGTAAAATTTCATCTGTTTTCTTTCATGTCATTCTAGAGAAAAAAAAGAAAGTCTAGAAAAGAACTATTTCAAGTAAATTGTTTTACACTTAGCAGATTCCAAATTACACTTATTTCTCCAATGTTACTCCTAGGAAGCATTTCATTTAACAAAAGAATAAATCTTTCAGAAAACAATTACGTATAATACTTCTATGCCTCTCTCTGTGGTTTCTGAAGTAAATTCTCCTTTATGGTTTGCAAATTTTAATTCCAGTGGTAGTACTTTTTTCTTTAAGCAGCAGCCTGATCAGTAACTGTGCAATAGTATGTGTTCCAGCTTCATTTCCTTTAGTAATTTCATAGTAGATGCTTTCAGTAAAGATACCGTACTTACAAGTATAAGGTGGGCAGAATAGAGAGAATAGGCCTTCTGGTTACTGGGAGAGACACCAACATGTGAAAGAAGAAAAAAATATTGAAGCAATATGTACTTTTTCTTAGCTTTTATGAATATGAAGTTTTGAAACAATTTATCCCTTACTTCAGTGATATTTGTGTCTTTCATAAATCATATTTACATATGTTTTATGGAAAAATAGCTCCCCTTACTGCTTCTGTAATAAAAGAGTCTTTGCAAATCTGCTCCCTAATAAATTAAAAGTAGCTGGCCACATCTTTTTTGAAAGTCATAAGGGGGAATTAAGTGCCCATCTCCCATTAACTTTTGATGATGCCTGAGAAAATCTGCCAGAAAATTTCTCACAGATGCCTCTAAACCCAGTGGCTGTGAGTTTAGTTTGATTTTAGGAGAAAGAAATTTGCCGTGTTGCACTTTGCTTTTTGCCATAGGCACATTGTTTGGTAATGTGCCCATCCCTGACACTACTTTTTAAAAGATTAATTTATTTTTTGGAAATAAATATTATTGGAAATATAATTTAAAAGTTGAGGATGCTTCACGTTTGGCAATACTGGCTTTTGTAGCACTATAGATAAAAATAGATAAAATTTTTATACATAAAAATTTTAAAAACTATGCCTTCTGAGATGTCATATTGTGAAGCCCTCACTGATATGTGTACAGGTTCACTTCCACAGAATGATAGTTGTCCCTCCAAGCAGTATTTTGTGGCGATGGCCATTGCCATTGGAGGTCATCCCCATGAAAGTGGAGGTATGTCACTTGTATTCTTGCTCGTCCATTTACATGTTGTGTGCCTATGGCAAAAATTGTTTGCTATATAGCCTTTTTGGTCTTTTGGTGCACTGTACCATGCTCCTGTGTGGCATTTATGTGCAATAGAAGAAAACAAAAGAGAGATGATATTTAAGAAAAAAATCTTTCAACCACTGATGTCGTAGTGGTAATGGGAGCAGCACATAGCTAAATAAAACTATATTCCTAAAAACCAGTTTGACACTGTCCTACACGACATCCTTGTCTCTAAATTGGAGAGACATCAATTTGATAGGCAGACCACTCGGTGGATAAAGAACTGGCTGGATGGCCACATGCAAAGAATTGTGGTCAATGGCTCAGTGTCCAGCTGGAGACCAGTAACAAGTGGTGTACCTCAGGGATCGGTGTTGAGACCGGTCTTGTTCAACATCTGTGTCGGTGACATGGACAGTGGGATTGAGTGCGCCCGCAGCAAGTTTGCCAGTGACACCAAGCTGTGTGGTTTGGTTGCTACGCTGGAGGGAAGGGATGCCATCCAGAGGGACCTTGACACGCTTGTGAGGTGGGCTGATGGCAACCTTATGAAGTTTAACCATGCCAAGTGCAAGGTCCTATACCCGGGTCAGAGCAATCCCAGGCACAGCTACAGAGAAGAGTATTGGGCAGAGAAGAGATTCAGAGCAGCCCTGCGGAGAAGGACTTGGGGTGTTGGTTGATGAGAAACTTTACATGAGCCGGCTTCAGTGTGTGCTCGCAGCCCAGAAAGCCAACCATATCCTGGGCTGCATCAAAAGGAGCGTGACCAGCAGGTCAAAGGAAGTGATCCTGCCCCTCTACTCTGCTCTCGTGAGACCTCACTTGGAGTATTGTGTGCAGTTCTGGTGTCCTCAACATAAAAAGGACATGGAACTGTTGGAACAAGTGCAGAGGAGGGCCACGAGGAGGATCAGGGGACAGGATCACTTGAAAGTGGAGACTTTCAATTCACTGGAGAAGAGAAGGCCTTCCAGTATCTGAAGGAGGGGCTATAGGGATGCTGGGGAGGGACTCTTCATTAGGGACTCTAGTGGTAGGACAAAGGGTAAAGGGTTAAAACTTAAACAGGGGAAGTTTAGGTCGGATATAAGGAAGAAGTTCTTTACTGTGAGGGTGGTGAGGCACTGGAATGGGTTGCCCAGGGAAGTTGTGAATGCTCCATCCCTTGCAGTATTCAAGGCCAGGTTGGACAAAGCCTTGGATTACATGACCTAGGGTGAGGCGTCCCTGCCCATGGCAGGGGGGTTGGAAGTAGATGATTTTAAGGTCCTTTGCAATCTTAACTCTTCTATGATTCTATGAAAATGGTGATAACGTTAGCTAGAAAGCTTATTTAACCATAAGCAAGATGAAACTTTCCAAATATCCTCTCCTTTAATTAAGAGGAGGTTGAGATTTACTGTTTGCAGAAGAGATATGAAAACCAGGAGGAGAGAGGAGAGAATATCAGTTATCCAAAAATTAGTGATTTTATTTTCTTTGACTATAATATGCTTGTTTCAGAATATGGTACTGTTTTATTACTGTTTACTAGTGCATTTTCAAATTCATGTCTGCTGTTTGGTTTGTTGTGGTTTTTTTTCCTCCTCTCATCTGACTTTAAACCTATTAAACTAATAATCAGAGAAAATCACTTAAATCTGCCCTATGAGCAGTGCCCGTTAGATTGATTTGAGTTAACTTGCTTTGGACATTGAAGTAAACTATAGGTAGCTTGTACCAAGTAAAATGAAGATAAACTTTGTGATCGAATGATGATTTAAATACTTTTTTATTCTCATCTACAGTGGCAAATTTGATCCAGATTGGGTAAGAGGAGCTACATATCTAACAAAGTGTTTAAGGAAAAATTAAGAGAGTCTTTAAACTGAAACCATTTCTTCTAAATGAAATAAGGGATGCTTTTGAAAATATTGTCAATATGCTAATCAGAATTATTTTAAAAGGTTTTGCTAGACTTTGAACCAAAGCACCTAACATTAGACAATGGGGGTAGTAGCTATGTAAATCCAACTTGTGTTGGCATTATTTACCATTAATCTTAAAACAGATAAATCCATAGACACGGGAATCATACACTGGTAATTTAATATAAATGTATTAGACTTGCTAATAATATTCTACCAAGGACTGTTTTAAGGATCTGAAAAAAAACCAGACTAACTCATAGCAATAACATAATTTTAGCCAGTATCTTGGTTTGGGGAAATATGTTTTATGCTATAGAATTTCAAAAGATAAAAATATTTAAAATGTGCTCCTTATGCTTCTATTGTATTTTTACTTTATTGCTGGTGATTTCTACTTTTGACCAGCTTATGGGAATATATTTTTTCTCTGTATTGCTATTACCTCTTCCTGCTACTTTCCAGGTCACTAATTTTTCTGCTTAGAGTTCATTCTGCTTAGACCGATCTGCTGTCTTTTTTAATGAGGTTATTTCTGGGTTATTAGCCTTCCTGTTATATGATACCTTATGTGAAAGATCTAATTGATGTAAATCAAACATAGCTTGCAGAGAAAAATCAAAATGATCCTTTAGATGTTTCGTAGGTTCATGTGTATCTCAAATTTTGTATTTAAAGTTACTTTTTAGACAAGAAGGTTATATGTGGCTAATAACACAAATCTTTTTTTATTCATACATTAACAGGTTCAAAGAAGTGGAAATTGAAGAAATGTATTGGCATTTTGGTTTGCTGAATAAGCTTTAGATGGAAATTACTCTGAAAAGTATTTAGTGGGAGGGGTTTAATTGTACAGTTCAATAACCTCAGTAACATTTTTTTATTAAAGCATTCTTACATAAACCGTTAAGCTTTAGGTTAATTTTTACTGTTATTTTCTGGTTATATTTCATAACAGAGATTGGAAATACAACTAAGACTGTGTTATATCTTGTTAACACCTCTAAATGGATTACATGTACACTGCCTTTTTACAATGATTTAGTTGAAAATTTTGCAGTCAAAAGGATTGTGTTGATATGTTACATGTATTAAAAGCATGTTGTTTTCTAGTCATTTTGCTTGTGGCAATCAATAGTGCCAAAGGGAATTGTGACTTTCGTATGTACAGTATAATTATGTAAAATGAAATGTGATTTATTTTTTTTTCATGTAAGCTTTCCCCTCCTTTGCAGTCTGATGCTTTTTACCTGAACTGAAAAGTCCTGCTTTAAAGATACATGAGTGACCTTTATGTATCATGATTTACGTTCTTCTATACTACCTATGCATGTTTTACATAATATACACACAAAATGCATGTTGTTTTTTGAGAAAATATCTGGCACAATAGACCCCAATTTACCTAGCTGTGAACATTTAGACAAGTATTGGAATTTAAAGTTTGTCTTGCCAGATGTCGAGGACTTTTTATTTGCCTGTGTTTAAGGGTGGGAGTATATAGCACTGTCAACCTCTGCTGCCATACCTTAGTTCTGTTTAACACATATACAATTTTTTTTTTTCCTGCAGAAAACTGAGTCAAAAATCCCATTTTGATCTGCTTTACAGATCCATAGTGGAAGACTTTTCAAGTTAATAGGATACATTTTGTTTTGCTTGTGCTATTGCTCACAGCTAGCAAACTATCCATTAGCATCTCTGAATCACTAGAATAATTTTATTTCTTAAGAACTTGAGAAAATTCCTGGCTTTGAGAGATGCAAACATAATAAAATATTGGAGTATTTAGTAAATCTCGTGCTGATCTTCCAAGCATGCTTAGAGTCAATGAAGTACTTTGTAGGACCCTTAGCAGGCCTAGACTGAGTTGTGTGTTTCTGGAACTTAATTAAACATACTTCTGTATAGACTGTGTGTTTTCAGACAAAATTTCCTGGTGAATTTTTGATTAACAATAGATTGAGAAAATATGGTGAATAAAAATATAGATCACAGAAAATAATATCAGCCTAAGCAATGAATTAATATTTTTTACTTGTTCCCAGTGAATACAGAAGAAATCACAATAGTTCAAGTAGAGGCATTTCCTTTCTTAAGGTGAGTTAGCATATATTAAATGACAGAAAAAAGATGATAATGACAGGTAATTTTTTAAGAAGCCAGAATTTTGTGTTTGTCAAAGAAGGCATGCAAGTGAAGTTAGATGTGTCAGGTTCTAATCTGGTGACTTCTAATACATGATTTAGACATTACAGATTTAAATCAAAGACATTAGTTTCACTGACATAGTTTTCCCAAAAGTCACTGCATGGTTCACAAAGTTTCAAAGTATTGATATCATTGTTTAAGATGTTTAATTTGAACTAGGAACCTCAAAGGAGAATAACAAAAGACCTAGGCAAACTGAGTTTAAGAATAAGCTGGAATTTTATAATTTATTTCTGTGTAAACTAAGGAGGGGAAAAAAATAAAAGCAATATCTGGAATTTCCTCCATGACAAAGTGGACCCAGAACTGCCACTGTAATCTTGATCCCTTGATCTTTTCTGTTCCTGGAAACCCATAGTCTTGTATTCAGGATCCTTGCTGGATTATCTGGTTTAGTCTTATGGGTTAAGGTGAGCATGAAATTGTTCCGAAGGTTACATTGGAAGTAGAAATTATTTAATCCTAAATTGTGTCTCTCAATTTCAGCTAAGTCCAGGCCACAATAACTTGTGCCTTGGATGCTATCAGGAGCTAGGATGGTTCAGAGTGCTCTGATATGTGTTGCCCACAGTATCTGAGGAGCTTTCTGAAAAGCTGGGTGAACTTGAGCAGAGATGACTCTAGCAGTGCCATCCCCAAAGCTGCATGTGCAGAATCAGTCAGAAATTCAAGCTGTGAGTCTTGCAGAGAGCTTGGTCCCTAAATGTTGCTGTAGCAGGTGATACTCTGTGTGGAAGCTATTCTTTTAAGGTGCACCAGTGCAATGCTGTTGAAGCTGCTTTTGTTCCACATTCCTAATTAGATACAGCTTGCCATTGAGGAAGGAGACCTCTGCTACATGGCTTTGAGTGGTGCATTGTTGAACAGCACAGTTCTAGGGCTGAACAGGAGGCCAGGATCAGTTTTGGTCTAGGAAGACCAATACATCTGCAAGGCCTCAAAAGCTGAAGTCCTTGTAGGACACACTGGGTGTGTATGTTTTTCCTAAAATTTGAGCTTGCCAGGTGTATCCTTTGCAATATAACAAAGTAAATCCTTTCCTTCTGTGTTAGCCCTTGTGTTTTACTGCCTTCAGCAGCTCAGTTCTGTTTAGCTGTGGGCTGCTTACCCTCAGCAATTAACTGAAATGTATGATAGTCTGAAAATAGCTTATTTGTTAATGCTAAAGTCTACCTGATGAGATGTTATTTTAAGAGTAATATATTGGTAACAGAAGTTGTGGTAAAATGCTGTGAGAAAATGGGAAGATAATATTTATGTGATAAGTGAAGCAGTTAACTTGCATTCTTCTATATAGTTTGTACTGCTTGCACACATCTAAATGCAGTCACACAACTGCTGAATGCTGTTAAGGTCCGTGCACTGCTAGGTGATGGAAGACAGCCATTATAAGACTTACAAAGCCCATTTCCATCATTTTTCTGTCATAACACAGGTGAGTGGCAAACTGTTCCCCCAACTAGTCTGTTGGGAGAACGACAAATGTATCTGAATTAATTCATAAAGTGCTTGGTGTTACTTGCAAGAAAGTTTAAAATGGCAACTATTAGCTTGTTTGGCAAAAGTTTAACTGAAAACAAATGATGAGGTTTCTAGTGGTTCTGTTTTGTATTTCTTTTACTTGTGCTATTAAATTAATAGTTAACATTTGGCTGATATTAGAGTTTGGGTAGTATTAACATTTGGGTCAAGTAACATAGATTTATTTGCAATATGTATGTGTGTGGGGGAAGATGATAAGACTTGTTCTTTCCCTTCCACACTTTTCTGATTTGTACTGAAAAAGTAATGAGAAACAAGAGTAGGATTGTTTTTTTTTTTTTTTATTCTGTAATAATTCTTATTTGAATTCCTTAGATGTTTCATTATCTCCAGTATTGAAGAGCCAGCTTGTTCATAACTCACTGTCTGGCTTTGCAGGACCTAAGCCCTTTTCACATCCTTTGAAGTAATAGCCACAAGCCATTGCAGTTTATCCTGTAGAGTGGTGCTGCGCAACCAGGGTGGTATGGTATGCTGCTGTTGCTGTCTTGCCCTTGCAGCTTGTAGCAGCCAGCAGTCGAAGCACAACAATATCCCGTCAGTAGAGATGCCATAAAGATATGCTAGATTTGGCTGTCTGCCATACATGAAAGATAGCATCCAGTCAAAGCATATGTCTCCCACTCTGTATACTTTCTCTGTTGTCCTGGGCTCACAGGAGACCCACTGCTGCTTCTGGTTTTGAAGCTATGCAGAGATGACATTGTGCTAGCACAAGTCTTGTAATGTGCAGCAGTGGTGAGTGTCAAATAACTTATGTTGTGTGTTTTGCCAAGATTAAGAATTGAGGCAGTTTGTTATAGCAGAAGGATCTAATTGCATACCCTCACTGGGGTAGACTTTTTGTGAAGACAGTGCAGACGCTTGAAGCTCTTTACACTGCTGTGGTGTTGGGAAGTATGTAGCAATATTTGGCTTTGTTTTAAAACAACAAAAAAACCTATTTCCTTGCATTTATATTCCAGTCCTGGATATGTGCAATTGCTGTAGTGCTCTGGGTTTAAATGAGCAGAGGATTTGTGAGGTTCAGACACTTGGAGTCTGAATCTTGCTGAAGGAGAATGGGTATGATAATTCAGGGAATCCGTCATTTGTGTTTCACCTACTACTAGGAACAGCAGTAGGTGAAAGTAGGTCCTTGGGTTGATTAAGTGTCTTATAAAGTTCTGGGCATTTGGAAGGAATCCTATTTCAGTCTGTCCCTCTCAAAGAAAAGTTTATCTTCAAATTCAGGGTGTAATAGGGTGTGTGTTTATGAGCTGTTTAAAATGCGAAGGTGTTGGTGCAAATGTCTCAGGTCTTAAGAGTTGAGTGGTGAATCTTTTTTGTTTTGTTTGGACACAAAAGAAAGGAAGTTGCTTACCAAATTTATGGAAGTGCTTTAACATTTGGTTTTTCAGCTGTGTGAAGTGGCTGGCACTTCCAGGTCTATATCATAATCTAATAAGCCTTTATTCCAGAATAGTCTTTAAACCACTCTTTCTGAGTAATTTAAACTGTTGTATCTGCCTGCATGTAAAGGACGGATAATACTAGCATTCACCTGGGAGCTATCTTCATTAATAAATTCAGATGGGATTCCATTCACTCTTTTCATCTGTGCTTGATGTGGAATTATTCAGGTGCAGTCAAAGTTGAAATGGGGGGGAAGAGGAGGAAAAAGAACATATAACTTCATAGTAGAATCTTTTTCCCTTTAGTTTTTATCATTTTGTGATATATCACTTCATATGATTGTTCACTTTTCCTACTGCAGCACCAAAACTAGTTTTTCAACAAGCTCTGTTAATATCAAGTATGAATATTGTTTTTCCTCTGTTCATAGTAATTAAATGCAATAGAGATCACCTTGAACTTGAAAATGCAGGCCATGGTTCAGAACTGGTATGTATAGTTTTAGAGTATGCATCTTTCTTTTCACTTATGTTTCACAGATTTATGAAATCCTGGGAATTCTATCTCAGTACTTCTGTAATCTGTGTACAAATGAAAAAAGAAAGACATCATCTGCCTGTTCATAATTATAATACTAGAAATCTAAGAAGCCTCATCCATTGCTCATCTCTTTAAAGCAAGATTTAGTAATGTGGAAAAATACCGAAGATCAGATACCTTTCTTTTTTTTCAGTCCCCTACTTAGCAGAAGCATCAGTGCTAAGACTTTTCATTTTCTGGTCTGTGAAATTGCTTAACTTGGGGTTAAAATGCCTTTAATTTCAGGAATGCATATCCTTCTCCAGCCAAGTAGCACCTCAGTGCCAAAGTGTAGCTATTGGAACTCCCTTGTACTGTGTTGTATTGCTCTGTCTGTAGAATACTGTGCGTTGTGCCTGTTTTGGCAATAAGCCCTGTGGGAACCCTCCTAGGAAGACAGTGCCATGAGTAATCTGGAGTGACTCAAAAGTTACTTGTCTGACTTTAAGCATCGATTTGCCAGCTAGAATTTGCTTCAGTTTATGCGTGGTGAGGACACCAGGCAAAGTCATTCTCCTCTTCCAACATGCTGAATTTCATAAAAAAGGTAAGAATCAAAATGAGGACTCTTAACACTTTTTCAAATTTGGTTGAAATTGGCCAAAGGTTGGCCACCTCAAAGGTGGGCAACAATGGTTGCAGAGGACTTGTTTTCTTACGGAGCAAGGTTTCTGCCTTAGTGAGCTTGGGAACTAGCAAAATATTCCTAAAACTTTAGAAAATTATCATTATTCTGGATCTGATTAAAAAGTGATCAGTACAGCCACCTCCCTGCCCTGAATCTGTTACAGCATGGACAGATGAACTATCTGGCTAGCACGTTAAGTGTTCAAGTGTTTAGAACTTCAGAGTCATCAATTTTGGCTTCATCTACTGATGATAGGACTCAGAATAATTATGACTGCCATGTGAAAGTAGACTCTACTTTCATTAAGTTTATAAGTTTAATAATGTGAATGTTTTATTTTTTCCCATTATTTTTTGACCGCTTTCTATCAAAGATATTGAATGCTGCATTCATCATGAAGCCAACTAGTCCTGTATCCACCTACCACTGGAATATTACAGACCAATTTAGCAAGAACATTAACAGCAACCATTTTTGTTCCCCTTATTCCTTTTTAAAATCCCTAAAGATGAATTCTCATGTAGTCAGTTCAACATGTAGATGACCAATTTATGTTGTAATTCCTAAAACAGTGTGCTTAGAATTTATGCTAGCTACAGCTCAGCAGTGCTGGGCGTTCTCTAATTCCTTTGGTTTTTTTACTTGTATGCATTCTGGCAGGAAACATTATTTTTTTTTTTAACCTGTTTTTCTAAGATAATTAATTTGTATTTGGAGCTTTCAAACAGATTTTAATTAAAAGTTAGATTTATGCCAAAATCTTTCCTGGGATCCTGGGTATTCTTCCTGTTTTATACGGTGTGTACACTTTTTCAGAATGCAGCAGTAAATCCACAGTCATGTAACATGTTCTGCAACTCTCAGAGATATCCTGGGAAAGTCGATTCCACCTACTGTTTTATCCAGATTAGATTGGTTTGTAAATTGGTCTGGAATGTGAATTTCCTTCTCTGTTGTAGTCTTTTACTAAAAGCTATCTTTACATCCATGATAAAACTTTTCTTTAAAAACCAAAATACTTAATTTCATTAATCTCTTTAGCAATACCAATATAATGAGCCATAATATTGATTTTTTTACTTAGGATTTAAAATCTCTATTTCTTTCCACAGAATTAAATGCTTCAAACTGATACTCAGCCTCCTTACCGTCCCGTCTTTAATTTAGTTGTTATAATTAGGCATTAGCTGGTGTCGGTGGTATAGCCAGTTACAAGCCATTCTGTTCTGCTTGTCTTGATTATCACAGTTTAGATGTAAAGTAAATTAGAATGAAAGACTATACAGTCCAATTACAGATAAAAGCAGCAAACTCTACTGCTGTAATTAGATGCCAGTACTATTTTTCTTAGATTTTCTATCTCCGAGGGCATTTCTTGTAGCTACTTTGCTGAAGCTAATGCTTAAAGATTTTATAAATGCTGTGTGTCTTTGTAGCATCATCTTTGCTCCTTAAACTTTAAGTGGTCTGTTAGAAGTGCAGGATCTGCATTCCTTGTATTCCTTGTTCGTGACACGTATTTCTTTCAAGATGATGTAATGTTTTATCCATACTATGAGCATATAGACCTTAATAAGCAGGAGAGTGAAATAGTTGACATCCATGTCTTCAAACCTTTCCACTTGTAGCAGTGAGGAGATACCTGCTTTTTGCCAGAATGCAAAGTAATACCATCCATTTCTCCTCTGTCACAGCAGAGGTAAGACTGGCCATGGTGGGACATGCTGTCTTCCACCTATGTGACTTCATCAGAGGACATTCGCCTAAACAAGTCTGCTGTGAACCTGAGTCTCTGGTGTACTTCATTGACAGCCAAATGTTTTAAACAGCACCTCCCAGAATTATTCATTAAAGACAGTCTCTGCTTCAAAAAATTCATGGGATAAGGAAACACAAAGACACTTAGCAGGCAATTGACTGAAAGTCGTATAGTTTCCTGGCTCCCAGTCCAGTATTCCACAAACCAGCTTTTGTTATCATTCTAAGAAATCTTTATAAATTGGCACACAAGTACCCATAAAAATAACAAAAAGCCAATGCAGGTTGGATTGGCTTTGATATCTTTTATGGGAAAGAATCATGTCCTTGATGAATGTCAAAGAAGCTCTAGCTCTGAATTCACTGGAATGTAATGAAGCAGGAAAGAACCATTTCATCCTCAGCAAGATGGTCACTGTAAATACGACATTATTGGTACTTTTACCAGTAAATACAATGCAGACAATTATGTTAAGACAGTCTGTAAGTGCAAGGAATACTTTATGCCAGCAAAAATAACAAATTGTACTATATTAATCCTGAAGTCCTTGAAGGGAAAAAAGAAGTACTTTTCACATAATTTAGGAAAAGTCTGGTGTTTGCTAGAGCTGATCAAAAGCACCTCAGAGGATAATTTTTGTTCTGAGAAACTCTAAGGTCTTGCTCTGTAGTGGGAAAAAATATCAGTTAACATATTGGTGGAACACTGCATCAAAACATTTGGCTTTAACCATTTTGTTTTGACAAAGTTGTTTCAAGTAATTCCAAAGCATACCAAATATTACAGTTAGTGAGTATTATTCTTATATGTGTTATGCTATATTTGATATTTATTATGTACTCAATATTTTACATGCTACAAAATCTGAAGTTATTTGAATCAGAGTAAGATTGTTGAAGAAATATTGTCTTCATATGATTTTTTTTGGGGGGATAGTATTTTACTAGTAAATACAACAGTTGCTGTTTTGCAGCAATTTCAATTAATTTTTTATATTGACATACTCAAAATTATAGTTATTGAGCAGTTTTCTAGCCCTTTAGCAACTAGTGTTATGTACTATATGTCACCGAGTCTCCAAAGTGTTATTCTGTAAAGTCAGAAAATATCATTTATACATGATAAAACTTTCAAATTAGTACAAATTCTTATCAGTAAGGGATAATGCAAGAAATGATCTCAAACAAATAAAACGAGGAGCTTATTGCCCGTTATGTGTGAAATTATCCTGACTAGGATACAGTTCAGCTACTTGGATTTTAGGTCAGCCTCATATACTCTTTTAGACGTGAACTAAACCTCTGGAGTAGAGCTTGGGAAGAGGGCTGTGCTACTAGTGACTGAAATGTTAGCTACAACTCTTTCACACCACTTGAATGACATACTTGAAACATCAGACCTCTATATAGGAATTCCACAATGGACTTTCCATTGTCTGAAGAACTTGTATCACTATAGAAACAGGAAACCTAAAGAAATTTTATGTGACCATCATAATATTAGAGACTTTTATTGGGGTGATGTTATAGCTGGTAGTAAAAGAGATTTAAAAAACATACTTGTATTATCAGTGTTTCTCTCTTACCTGCTGTGTTTGAGAACCATTTTAATGTACCAGTAAAGTGGAAAAGACTCATGTTGTTTGATTCTCTATGGTAAAGTATATTGGCAATTTGAAGAAAATGATAATCAAAAACCATTTAATAAGTTTAATTTTTCAAAGCAATGTTAAAACTTCCTGTTTCATAGCAAACATACAGAAAAATTATGTATGTTGATTTAAAGAGATTCAGTTTTACTTGATTAATTTTCTGAAGATCATTTAAGATGTAAGCAAAGCATATATTTTCTTGTGAAACAAAATTGGTCTGACCCATGGCTAATTTTACCTAAGATTAGTTTGGTGTAATTATCACAGCATACAATTTAGTCTGCTTCTGCAAAAAAAAAAAAAAAAAAAAAAAAAATTTGTTTAAGAGTCCATAAAACTCTTTAAAAATTGCTCAATGAATAACTCAACCATGGGTATGTCTTACAGGATAAGAATTGCTATTAAATATGCAGAACATGAAGATGCAATATATGTGCATTGTACGTTACAAACTTGGTATAAAACCAAGTCCCCAGGACACACTGCAGTGTGGAAAAATAGCATGAGGTCACATAACAAAAGACCTTATTAAATATATCAAGCTGAGGTAAGATGACATATGCAACCTAAATCCTGATATCACTTGATTTCTGAAGGTTTGGATTTTCCACCTTAGTATTATCTTAACATGAAATTGGGTTTTCTTTCGTAGATGGTGGTTTTTGTTTTTAATGGTAATGGTGCCATCATTCATACATAGAGTTTTGGACTGAATTACATACTAATAGCTAAGGTAAAGTTTGGCTCTCCAATGGGATATAAATAGCACCTAAAGCCAACCTGGTATTTTAGGTAAGTGCAGTCAACATGGGTTTTGTATTGTATCTCCATAATCACAGGGAAAGGTTTTTTACCCTTTTCATTTAGCAAGAGCAAGTTGAATCACCTAGATGTTAATCAATGCATTTTCTATAGCATCTATCAACATATTAGCATGATGCTAACCTACGATTTTTCATTTTCCACAACCTTTTTCCTTAAACCATTTTTATGACTTGAAATCTTGTCATGATTCCCTGCTGCCAAAGTGTATTAAGAAACTTGTTTCCACTGCCAATGTCTAGCAGGAAAAATGTACTTGAGCTTCAAAGAATTGTTTCTATTCTAATTTTTGTCAGCAGTTTACAATAAAGTCTTTTGAGTGAGATTTTCAAGATACTTACAGTATTAGCCAAACTAGCATCAGTCATAAAAGTCCTTTTGTCTTTAGTGGACAAAAGATAAATGATTAATATTTTTTAAAAGCTTACTGTAATATTTTATATAATAATAATAATTATAAATATAATAAATATAATAAATATATATAATATATATAAATATATATTGATGAAGACTGGGAGGCCTCCTATAATCCTAGGGTGAAATTGGTGAGCTCAGCTCCTTCCTTGAAATGCCTGTACACCAATGCGTGCAGCATGGGAAATAAGCAGGAGGAGTTGGAGACCTGTGTTAAGTCAGGAGATTATGATCTGGTGGCAATTACAGAGACGTGGTGGGACAGCTCACATGACTGGAATATACTCATGGAGGGCTATGTCCTTTTCAGGAAAGACAGGCCAGCCAGGCGGGGTGGTGGGGTTGCTCTTTATGTGCGAGAGCAGCTGCAATGTACTGAGCTCTGTCCAGGGACAGGGGACGAGCGAATTGAGAGTCTGTGGGTGAGAATTAAGGGGCAGGATGGCAGGGGTGATACTGTTGTGGGTGTCTGTTACAGGCCACCAGATCAGGGTGAGGAAGTTGACGAGGCCTTCTACAAGCAGCTGAGAGCGGCCTCACAGTCACAGGACGTGGTCATCGTGGGGGATTTTTATTTCCCTGATGTTTGCTGGAAGGACTACTCAGCAACCCAGCCACAGTCCAGGAGGTTCCTCCAGTGTATGGATGATAACTTCCTCATCCAAATGGTGGATGAGGCAACCAGGAGAGGAGTGCTGCTGTATCTCATCCTCACTAACAAGGAGGGTCTGGTCGCAGCAGTAAAGGTTGAGGGCTGCCTTGGTTGCAGCGACCACGAGATGGTGGAATTCAGGATCTTGTGTGGTAGGACCAGTAGAATAGCAAGTAGAATTGCAACCCTGGACTTTAGCAGGGGAAACTTTGGCCTTTTCAAGCAATTGCTAGGGGAAATCCCATGGGCAAGGCTGCTTGAAGGTAAAGGGGTCCAAGATAGTTGGTTGACGTTCAAGAATTGCTTATTCCAAGCTCAAGAGCAGAGCATCCCGACACGTAGGAAGTCAAGGAAGAGGGCCAGGAGACCTCTGTGGCTAAATAAGGAACTGCTGGGTATGCTCAAGTGGAAGAGGAGAGTTTATAGGTCATGGAAGGAGGGACTGGTCACTTGGGAGGAATATAAGGCTGCTGCTAGAGGATATAGGAAGGCAGCTAGGATGGCTAAGGCCTCCTTAGAATTAAATCTGGCAAGAGGGGTCAAGGACAGCAGAAAGAGCTTTTTCAAATACATAGCTGATAAAACTAACACCAGAGGCAAGGTTGGCCCACTGGTGAACGGGATGGGTGCCCTGGTGACAGAAGATACTGAGATGGCAGAGTTATTGAACGCCTTCTTTGTCTCAGTCTACTCTGCCAGAGGCAGTCCTGAAGAGTCCTGTACTCCTGAGATCTCAGATGAAGTCAGGTCAATGGAGCAGTTTGCCTTAGTCGACGAGGAATGGGTTAGAGACCAGTTGAGCAATCTGGACATCCATAGATCTATGGGTCCAGATGGGATGCACCCGCAGGTGCTGAGGGAACTGGCGGAAGTCATTGCTAGACCACTCTCCATCATCTTTACCAAGTCTTGGGAAACGGGAGAGGTGCCTGAGGACTGGAGGAAAGCAAATGTCACTCCAGTCTTCAAAAAGGGCAAGAAGGAGGACCTGGGTAACTCTAGACCGGTCAGCCTCACCTCCATCCCTGGGAAAGTGATGGAACACCTTATCCTTGATGCCGTCTTAAGGCATGTCAAGGATAAGAGGGTTATGAGGGGCAGTCAACATGGCTTTACCAAGGGGAAGTCATGCTTGACCAACCTCATAGCCTTTTATGAGGAAATAACATTGTGGATGGATGGTGGCAGAGCGGTGGATGTGGTCTACCTTGACTTCAGCAAAGCATTTGACGCAGTCTCCCACAGCATCCTCATAGCTAAATTGAGGAAGTGTGGCCTGGATGATCAGGTAGTGAGGTGGACTGCAAACTGGCTGAAGGAGAGAAGCCAGAGAGTTGTAGTCTATGGGGCAGAGTCTAGTTGGAGGCCTGTATCTAGTGGAGTGCCTCAAGGGTCAGTACCGGGACCAGTATTATTTAATATATTCATCAATGATTTAGATGAGGGAATTGAGTGTACTGTCAGCAAGTTTGCTGATGAAACTAAGCTGGGAGGAGTGGCTGACACGCCAGAAGGCTGTGCTGCCATCCAGCGGGACCTGGACAGGCTGGAGAGTTGGGCAGGGAGAAACTTGATGAAATATAACAAGGGAAAGTGTAGAGTCTTGCATCTGGGCAGGAACATCCCCAGGTTCCAATATAGGTTGGGGAACGACCTGTTAGAGAGTAGTGTAGGGGAGAGGGACCTGGGGGTCCTAGTGGATGGCAGGATGACCATGAGCCAACACTGTGCCCTTGTGGCCAAGAAGGCCAATGGCATCCTGGGGTGTATTAGAAGGGGGGTGGTCAGTAGGTCGAGAGAGGTCCTCCTTCCCCTCTACTCTGCCCTGGTGAGACCGCATCTGGAATATTGTGTCCAGTTCTGGGCCCCTCAGTTCAAGAAGGACAGGGACCTGCTGGAGAGAGTCCAGCGCAGGGCAGCTAAGATGATTAAGGGAGTGGAGCATCTCCCTTATGAGGAAAGGCTGAGGGAGCTGGGTCTCTATAGTTTGGAGAAGAGGAGACTGCGGGGGGACCTTATTAGTGTATATAAATATATAAAGGGGGAGTGTCATGAGGATGGAGCCAGGCTCTTCTCAATGGCAAACAATGATAGGACAAGGGGTAATGGGTATAAACTGGAACACAAGAGGTTCCACTTAAACTTGAGAAGAAACTTCTTCTCAGTGAGGGTGACAGAACACTGGAACAGGCTGCCCAGGGAGGTTGTGGAGTCTCCTTCTCTGGAGACATTCAAAACCCGCCTGGACACATTCCTGTGTAACCTCATCTAGGTGTTCCTGCTCTGGCAGGGGGATTGGACTAGATGATCTTTTGAGGTCCCTTCCAATCTCTAACATACTGTGATACTGTGATATATAATTTATATAAATATAAATTATATATATTTATATATATATAATATATCATATATATTATATATTATATATTTATATTTATATATTATATAAATTTATATTTAATATATAATATATAAAAATATAATATATAATATATAATATATATAATAATAATAATAATAGTCACTTACTGTAATATTTTGTGGCTTCATAAGATCTTATTTCATTGGTTGCCATATAGTCTCAAGAAACCATCGTCTTGTGCACAACTCAATATGTCTTTCCCTAGTAAACTAATGGAGTACCTTTTGGCAACCTTCCAACTAATAGTCTGCTCCAGATGGCATTGCTTACAACTTCTAAGAAGCACAGGAACAGGCAGCAACTGCCTTATTCTTTTTGTCAAATAAACAATACATGTTTTGGTAGACTGGGATGTGGTAAAAATAAATTAAGATTCATGAGAATGAGCAGTAAACTGAGTTCATAAGAGGAAATATCCAGCTTTGACAGTTGAGTTGTCTACTATCAAGTTCAGAAAGGAACTTCAGATAATATCTTGTGGAAAGCAAATGGTAGACTCAGTTTCTAGCCTGGCTTCTCTGTAAGGGAAACAGCTATGTTCTAAAAGAAATGGTGCCTTTTGGTGACAAAACTAACTGTGGAACTATTTAAGCAGTAGTTTAAACAGTTCCACAGCTCGGATCTTTTGGCACTTCATGTATGGGAAATCTAAGCATGGTGTATTGTAATGTTATAATTGTGTACACTATGATACAGAATGAAATTGTTTGGAAAAACAAAACCTGCTGTTTGCTTAAGTACCGGTGCATTCATTGTGGTCAATTCTGTGAGTACACTTAGCAGTCTGGATTTTCCTGCTTGTTTATTCCTTGTATACTGTAAGTAAAGATTATCAGCAATTTATGCGAGTTAAACCCAGAAAAGTATTGTTATGAGTCTGTTGTATAGAAAACAATGGTATAATTGAGATTATTTGTCCATTTAATGAGAAGAGTCACAATACCAGTAATGTTGATTCTACTATCTTTAATTCTTTGTTTTCTTTGTATGTGCTCAGTGGACATCATTTTATTGGTGTGTCAGAAACACTCAAAATAGCAGTAATTAATCTTTAGTGATACTGAGTATTCTATTAGCTGTGAATAATAACTTTTACTTTCACTAGAGAGTTTTTTTAACCTTTTTGGAATGCGAAGTATTGTACTCAATTAGTTGCAGTAAGGAGAGAGATACAGAGATAAACTGTAGCCATGGGAAAGTTACTATAAACAATCCAGATCAAATGTTTAATTGACATAGACTGGCCTTGCTCCATGTTTTGCATGCAATTATAACTACCATCCTGATGACTAGATTTTGCTCTTGCAGACAGTAATTTGAGATTTTTTCCCTGCAGATGTTTTTTCTCTATGTACTAGATGACTGTCTGCATGACTTACAACTGAACACTATCAGGCTCAGGGACATCCTTTTATGTTTGCAATAGCCAGTCCAAGAACTAGTCTTTCTGGAGATACAGTACAGAAGGATTATATGATACTTTCTGATTACATAAACATCTACCTGACTGAGCTAAGAATTAAGCTCCATTCATTGCATCTTTATATTTTAAGATCTTATGTTTGCATCTTTCCACAGAATTTAGTGGCAACACTACTATAGAAATGACATTGGAGTTAAGAGTGGAGTCTAAAGATTTTTCTCTCTGTCATCCCACATGTTACTTTCACCTACAAGAATGACAGTCATGACTATTTATGTTGGAAAATCTACACTTAAGTCTCTGTGAATTTACACTACCCAAATATTTAAACAAATGCTTTTAATATTTTACAGTCTTTTAAGTATCAAATGGAGTTCAACTTCATATTGTAATTTGGAATGTGAGCTTGCTTAATTTTATTGGGTAAATTGGCTCAAGTTTATAGGGTGGTATAGTTTAAAATTTTTAAATATTGCTAAATCTTATATAGTAGTTTAGTAACTATTTATTATTTAGATTTACTATACTTCTGTCTAATAAAAGAAAGAATCAATTTTAAATGGATTGTATATGTATAGAAGTTTTTATGCATATACATATGTATGTTTGGTATATATGCACTTGTGTATACAATAAATGGCATGACAGTAATCTTAAAAGTAGTAAATAGTGGAACAAGATTAGGATAAAAAAAGCCAAACAAAACAACCAAAATTAAAAAAATAATTAAAACAATAACTATTCCATTCATTCTGAACATATCACACGGAATTGCATTAGGAAAAACAATAAAAAATGGGCTTTTAATCTGATAGTGAAAAAACCCCAGTAAAGTAAAAATGAGATCCATTAATGAAAATAATGGATTTTATCCAAGTTACTTAAATACTGAGCTTATAATTTTTTTTTTTAGTTGATGATGCAGTAGAGTGCAATTAGTACCAGTGTTATCATTTTAAGAACAAAATGAATGGAAATACCTAGATAAAATAATGTTCTTCAGGATTCCAGGATGGCTGTGGTTCAAAAAAAGAAAAAAGTTTTCTTTGAATGGAATATTAAAAAGAAATGGGTAAGATATTTTAAAATGTGCTAAGTCCCAAGGAAATGGATTACTGGGTCAATAATGGGATAGTACTACCTAAAGGCAGTTAGGTCTAAGAGATACTTCATTTTATTCACAAAATTGGTCATGTGGTTTGCAGTTCTGGAATCTTTTCAGTTGTACAATTGAAATAATTTATTTCAAAAATAATGATTAAGAAACTAAGTCATGAAAGTGCATTTACATTGACAAAACATGTTTTCTGTCTTTCGATTTTCTGATTTAGATCATCTTCGTGTTTTTCTCTTTGGTCTTTTGCATCCTGAAAGTCTAGATGTGATTAGAAGTTAAATTTAGATTGCATAGATAAATGATTAACTTAGTAGAAATCACAATTCACAACTTAATTTATCACATGCCTCCCTAATTTTTCACATGGTGATTACAAATGGGGGCTATATGAAAAATTGGAGACATACAAGATAAATTGCAAAAGCATGTGATAAATGTGCTTATCATGCACCTTTTGGCAGCCTTACCTCCTCTCTGCTTCACTCATCCATCTCTCCTGGGACTTATTCTAATGCTCTAAAACTATGAACACAGTCAATGAATCACTGAAATTTTAAAATATCAAACTCTTCTAGAGCTGTTTTACCCCCTTTTTGCCAAATGGAGAATTGCTTTGTCCAGTTCTAGTCCTGCCAATTTTCTGTACGGTATGGTTATTGTATGGTTGACAGCTTTTTGGTTCTTGAAAGTGCTGATTCCTAACATTCCAAACAGATACAGATTTGTTTTCTTGCACATCTACTACAAGATCTTGCATCCATAGGACAAGATATCTTTGTGTGTGCCTACTTCAGAACTAGCTAGCTCTGTATGTAATGAAGCCTGTCTTCTGGCAATCACTCGATCATAGTTACAAATGTATTTTACATGCCCACAATATAATTTGCAAAAGTTCATCATTGAACAGGACATGTTTTCAGAGACACTTTTCTAAAAACAAATTTCAACTTTAATAAATAGTAGATATGGAAAGTACTTACTCAAATGATTGGACATAATAAATGTATTTTCAATCTTTCTTTGTATTCAAATAAGGAAAAACTTTGTACGTGTTCCAATATAATTTTCTCAATTGCAGAATGAACTGTTCCTAGAAAGGGGAAAAGGTAAGGGGAAAACTCCATAAAAATAATTGAAATGAAGCAAGGATTTGTTATTTTATAATATTACTGGTATTCATGATGTAATACATTTTATTATATATGAGTATAATATTATAGTATTATATTGTTATTATATATAACATATGTAATGTGTGTAATTTCATTTATAGTACACATTACTAGTGTATTTTAGTATATTGTGTAAACATTCTTAGAGTAAATTTTATGTTTTCTGTTGGAGAAAGAAATGTTCAAGTTCTTGTACAAGTGATCAGAGTCTAAATTTGTCATTTAATCTACATAATACTTTTTTTCTATACAGGGAGAAATGATTCTTTCATTTCTTTGAATAGTGGAACTAGATGAGAAAAATGCTTATTCTGGCACTTTCCCAAAAGGAAATATAGATTTTGATGCTGGTGAAGATGACTTCAGCAAGTAATGCATAAAAAACCCCTAGCATTTTGTGCAAGTTCATAAGAAGAAACTACAGAATAGAATAACTTTTATGAAGAAAGTCTATGTCTTACTTGGTAAATAGGTCCCTGTGCTATCATAATAATGCCCAGTTCTACAACTACAAACACTTATTTGTTCAAAGTGAATATTAACATTGTAATTTACTATCTAATTACAATTTTATAGTAATAACTGCAAATGTGTTGTTAAAAAGCATCACATTCACTGCCTCACACGATCAGACTGTTCTTAGCAGTGCAGAGTGTGATTTTGTCAATATGCAGCATCACAGAGATTTCATAGAAAGCTTTGACTTGGATTCAAAATATTTTTATACCCAAACTTATTTCTAATATTTTTTTTTTTGTTACAAAGCTACTGTTAGTGATCCAATATCACAGTTGCATTGAAGCTGATGAATAACTTCTGTCAGTTTTAATGGAGGCAGGATTAAGCCCTGTGAACAATCAGTTCGCATAGCAAGCATTATTCATATAAATGCATTTTATTTCTCAAGAAGTATACTTCACTAATTTGTAAGGTTCCAAAGGAATGGGTTAATCTAGTAAAAGGTTGCTATTTTTGTCAGCTAATCTGAAAGACTTTTCATTTAAAGCTACAGAATTAAAAGACAATTAAAAAAAATGCAGTATTAATACTTAGAAATAAGGCATTATTAAAATGTATTTAGTTGCCAGTGAAGATTAATAAAAGATGTGAATTCGGAAAGAAAATTATTGTGAAAGAAATGAAAACAAAATAGTTTTAGTAATAATAGCAATGGTTTCCTTTTTAAAAAAATTGTATTAACTCAATTGTAACTTCCATCAGGAAGAAAAATTTCAGATAAGTTTAATTCTATTAATTTCCATTTATTTGAGGTTTATATAACTTAATGTTGTATTAAATAACATTAATACAATATTAATAACTTATTAGCAATAAAAATAAGGATTGATAAGTATGGCATTATAGCATTGCAGATTGAAAAATAACTGATAAATATCAGCATGTAAAAATCCTGGGGCATCTCAGATAAAAATATGTAGTAACTGTCAATAGATATATCTTTATTTTAAGAGCTAACCTAACAAATTATACGAAGATGTTTGTTATATTAAAGGTGTACTAAACCTGTAGATTCCTTCATGCACATGGATTGTGTGTGTGAATACTTGCACATGCCTCTTTATTATATATATAACGTTATGGATTGTGATAGGGCATTATTCTCTGTTAGACAAAAGAAATCACAGCTTTACAACTTAGAGCTTAATGTCTTTACTCACAAAGCTAAAAATGTTATCATAACTCAGCAGTCAATTATTATTTTATATGCAATATGAAGTATTGTGAGTTCCACTAATGGTGTCAAATTGCTGCCTCGTAGAACACTGTGCGATAGGTTTTTTCCACTGTCTGTGGATAAATACAGTATCAAACCCCAAGCTGTTTACAGAAGAAATTTGCTATTTCTTCTTATTATCAATAAGATTCAAATGTAAATTTCCTTGAAATGGTGCAGTGGTGGGTTTTGTATGATTTTACCCTTAGAAAATCTTCCTGTCTTCATTTATGCCTTCACAGAAAGAAAGGCTTCAGAGTTCGAATGGGAGAAAGCAAGCAGTGACTGGAGAATAGCTGATATTTCATTGATTTTTTTTTTTTTTTTGTTGTTGTTTTGGTAAATTGATTGTTTTCTTGCTAAGGAAATGAACTATTGTGCACCATTCTTTGTTGTTATCAGCTGATTGTACTTGTTTTACTGCATAATTTTGCCAGTCATAGATGGTTTTTTGCAATATTGTGCAGTAGAATGAGTCTGAACTAAAATGTACGCAAACATTAAAAGCATATATTCAGAATGCAGCATGCACAAAAGCCTATGAGAATTTGCAATAACTTTGCCTAGACAATCAATTTTCAAGCCATCATAAGATACGGGGCTTCAACCTCATGAAATTATGCATGGAACAGACTGGGCTTGTTGAAGTGTTGTGAGACAGAGCAAACATGGCATCTGTGTAGCCAGATAGATGTAAGCTGGTACTGTTATCCGTGGAGGCATATACAGGTGGCACTGGGGTAGCCAAGTAGCTTGAGGGATATTCAGTGGGATTTTCCAGGGACAGTAGAGATTTTTCAATGTAAGTAGAATGTGATTCATTAACAGGAACAAAACCAAGCAAAGTGCCTGAGCCACATGTGGGGGAGGGGACTATGTATCCCTTAGGAATGCTATTCAAAAATTACTAAAGAATCATGGGGAAGTGCTCACTGAAAAGTTAATGTCTGAGGGTCTGCTGATAGTCCTGAAGTTTGGGGGATATAATTTTTTTCTTATTTTTTTGTAGGGAAAAGTTAGAGTATTTCTCATTCTTCACAGGAACTTTTTTTCCTTCAAAACCACACTAAGACAGATACAGTCATTAGAGAGACATCATAATTTTGTTTGTAAGGTCATCTCTTCTGTCAAAAGTATTTTGTCACAGCATAGAGATGGCTACTTTTGCTGCCAAAAAGCCACTTTAAAAGATTGACAAGAGAGATTAAAGAGGATACAGAATTTTGGAAGACGTTCTTTTAACTTCATAATGTGGTGCCATCTTGGCAGCAGCGGGTCTATGGTGGGATTAGTTAGGGACCAAACATTTCTGGAATTGTGTTCCCTTTTTGTCTCTTTCCATTTGGGGTATCAATTAAAAGCAATTTCACCACGGCAATAAAATAAGAGAGTTAACAGTAAATAAACAGCAAGCAAAATTAAAAACAGTAATGATCCTTATGAATATGGGAACGTTATAAGGCTTGAAATGCATTTATTTTGGAGCTTAGCATGTTCTGGGAAAACATAATGACTTTGTGAATGTATTGTCTCATTTTACATTGCAGAGATTCTGTTTATTGGCCCTGGAGGCTGACAAGGAACCAACACCTGTGCCCAAACATTTTCCTGAACCTTGGCAATGACCGGCATGTTCATGATGCAGCAGAGTTGTAGTTCCAAGTGGGCTCAAGGCATGGGAGAGTAGCAGACTTTACCCTTGCAAGTTAAAAACTGGTTAAAACAACTGAGGCAGTGGATTTACTAACGTGACCCATCTTCATAAAAACTGGTGCTTTTGTGGCTGTAACTGCAAGCTCCAATTTACAGTAAGTTTGTTTTGGTAATTGAATACTGGGCATGAGAGATTTCATCAGAAGTGGGAAACCTCAAGATACTTAGCTTCCCTGTCACTTAAAGCAAGTAATAAATTAATTCATAGCACCTTATAATATGGATCTTAGCTACAAATACCATTTGCATTTTGGTCTGGGAAAGCTTTTTTGGTGAATCCTAAATAGAGTCTAACAGAGAAAGGCAAAACGGTAAATGTGTCCTTCTGAATCATGTGATTATTCTGAATCATCTGAAAAATAGTTCAGTGAAAACTTATGCAAGATTAAACAGTTGCACAGTCCCCAGGGTTTGGTAAAGGAGAGATTAGTGGTTTACCTATCAGTAAATTTGAGGCTGATTACTTTAGCAAGATGTCAGTTTTTCATTAAAGCACGATTTTACATAAGTGAAAATACTGGTCTGTAGTGTCACTTCCATGTTTTCTCAGTGGCCATATCAACAATAAGGGTAAAATTTCATTAAGGTAAGGCCTGAAGACTACACAGATGGATTTTGTTTTTAAATAGGACTATCTATACAGATTATACGAGGAAAGTTTTGTGAATATGGTATTTCAGGAGCACTAGGAAGCAATTAGGATTCCATTTAGTGAATTTTGGTGATCAGAAGGGCATTAGCTAGGATCAGGTTTTCTCATTCATCATACTGTGTTACTTATGGATAAACAAGGTGATACAATGTCTTGCTAATACTCAAATATCGTTATATAATATAATTGTATTCTTGAGAGGCTGCTGAAGGCCATTTACAATTACCATGTATATAGGAAACATTGGTTTTAAAACAGTGAGGTTCTGTTTGACACAGCAAACAAAATACAATCACGTTATATAAGTGTGTGCTGTCTCGAGAGAACTGTTATTTCTGTGTGTGTGTACACTACAGAAGAGAATAATTTTGTGTATTGAAAGCGGGAGTTCATCATGACAGTAGGAAAGGTATTTGGCTTTTTAAGACAGAATTCTAGATGCAAAGATCACTGAGTTCGTGCTACTACCCTGATGAGTTTGGGAGTGCGCCAAGAAACTAAAAGCAGTTGATAAACCCCAGAAAAGTAGTAAATCAAAAGCTAGAAAGCTTTTGAAACTTAAGAAGCTGGGGTATACACAGGGATGATCATATAATACTGAAAATGAGCTTGATTATTTCACAGAGAATGTTATGTGCCAGCATGTTAGTGGTCAGGCCCTAAGAGCTTTGCACTTTGATTCTAATGAGCGCCCCAGAAGTTTGCATTTTTATGTGAAGATTATCTCTCTCTCTAATGATGATCTTAAACCCCTAAATCTGGCCTATGTTTTATGTGTATCCTTTAATCTAGATTCTGTTTTGGTGGGATTATTCACATGAATGAGATTTTGCAGACTTGGTCCCAACATGTATACAGTGGATTATACTGACGCATTTGCAACATCATTGGTCAAAATGAATTTATCTGTATTTAAGCATATACTGCTGTAAACTACAACTCGCTTTCCCAGGATACTCTCTAGTAAAGTATGAGTTATATGGTTGCTCTATTCCTGTGTATCAAACAAGCTGTAGACAAATCTCAAATTCTCTATTCCACTGCTTTCAACTTCATTCAGGAGCATAATCTGATACTGAATTATTCTCAATATATTGAATATATTGACTAAAAGGCAAGATTCCCATGTGCCAGTAAGCTGCAAATTCCAGAAGCAGAAAAATTCTTGCTGAACCGTTAGGGTGGAAAGAGAATGAAAAGCTTTCTGTTGGATTTATGTGCATCTTGAATAGGTGTTCTTGAACTATTTACCTGACCATTTACTAATATTCTTCTGTCTCCTCCCATTTGCACTGCCTGTGAGATAATAACATATGCATTGCTTATCATAGTCCTGGATTTTCCTGTCCTTTCTTTTCACCAAGTTTACGCCAATCTCTTACTTGGCATTATAAGTATGTGTAGGATTAATTTCAAGAACATTGGTAATCCCATTGATATCAAAAGGACTTTAGTATGCAGTTAGCATACCCATCCCCCATACTTAGCTGAGTTGTAGCTTACACATTCAGAAATATGGATATTCTTGCAAAATCCATTGATTTCAAACAACATCGTTGAAACTGTTCCCATTTTCTGTAATGAGATTTTGAACAGGCTCCATATTGTCCTGGGTTCAGCAGTAGCAGTCATTTTTCTCCTTCTTGGTATCTGGTGCAGTGCTGTGGTATTGACTTTCAGCCTGGGAACAGCGCTGATAACACCGATGTTTTTAGTTGGTGCTCACTAATGTTTACTCTGACCAAGGACTTTGTGAGTCTCATGCTCTGCCAGGGAGGAGGGAAAGCCGGGAGGAAGCAGAGACAGGACACCTGACCCAAACTAACCAAAGAGGTATTCTATACCACAGCACGTCATGCCCACTATATAAACTGGGGGCAGTTACCTGGATGGGTTAGATCACTGCTTGGGTCGAGCTGGGTATTGGTCTGTGGGTTGTGAGTGGTTGTATCCTCTTCCCTTGTTATTTCCCTTACCATTATTATTATTGGTGGTAGCAGTAGTGGTTTGTGTTATACCTTAGTTACTGGACTGTTCTTAACCCGTGGGAGTTACATTCTTTTGATTCTGCTCCCCATCCCTCTGGGAGTCGGGGGAGGAAGGGGTGGGGGGGAGAGTGAGTGAGCTGCATGGCTTACTGTTATTAAACCATGACACATATGAAAACAGGTTTAAGCTACTTGTACAATAGAAGGTGCCTGAAGAAAAAAGTGATTGCACATTGGGAAATTCATGTTAATAAATAGTAATTCAGGCCTGTAAACTATGGCAGCTACCACAGCAGTCATCACAGCTTCTGTGCTATTGGCTTTTCATGACACTGTGCTTCTAATTTATCAGTTATTCTCTTGCATCAAAATCAGTTAAATAGGTACATGCTTCATTATTATGTACAGAAAACTGCATTAAAAGAACATCTTAAAGTTTCAAAGTTAGTAACTCCAAAGTTAGTAAATACCTAAATAAGGTAGGAATTAATTATTAGCCTTAATTCGTCTCCGGTGTCTGTATGTACAGTGGCACAATGATAACTGCAGAATGAGAACACTGTGTTTTTGTGGGACCAAACCTCCTTTAGCATACAGAAAAAAATATTGTTGTGTGAGAAGTTATTCATTCTTTTTACCTTCTTTGGTTAAGATGTGATCTCAGGACATATTTACTGTAAACTATTTACATTTTGCTTTCAAGACATTAATCCTTTGTGAGCTTTTCCTTGGAACTCATCATGCATCACAAATCAGAATTTATCACAGTATTTCTGTGAAATGAGTGACTGTTCGTATCTCTGATTTTTAATATAAGAAACTGTGGCACACATTCAATTAAATGTTTTCTCTTTGCCCGGGATGAGACACTGTGCTCAGACTATTTGCCTATAAATGTAGTCAAAAGTACATGTGTAGCCCAAAGTTTCTGGAATGCATAAGTTGCAGAATTAGTCCCAGTTCCCTCTCATTCACTCTGTTTCCATCCCAGCTGTTTACCAGAGTGACTTCTGTGTTTACTACAGTGTTTACCAGACTGTATTTTATCTCATCTAATTTCTGTCTTTAGTCTCTATAGTAATACAGTTTTAATGTTCTTATTTTCTCCACAGCAGCTTGTCTGGTCTTGGCATTGTTTCCAAATCTTCCAAGAGAAAAGGTGACCAAGAACATGCTGACAGTGGCAGGACCAAGGTAATGCGCAGTTTGGAACTTGGGAGGATCTGCCTGGCTAAAAGGAAATATAAATTCACTAAGAAGGTAATATAAATATAATATAATATAAATTCCTAAGAAGCTTTAGGACAGAAGTTGAGAGAGGTTGTGTACTCTCCAGGTATTGGAGGTTTTCAAGATCCAAGTGGACAAAGCACTAAGAAATCTGATCTGAATTCTGGGTTGACTCTGCATAGAGCAAGAGATTGGACTGGAAGCCCACCAAGATCATTCCAACCTGGATGATCCCATGATTCTGTGAGAGCATTGCTGGAGCTCTGGACTATAGGTCTTTAAGTTGTTACTAAGTATTGGAGAATTGGGTTTGTGCATTTTGTTGCTGTTGTTTTGTTTTTTTTTTTATCTCCAGTTTTGGACTTGTCTGATTTAATTGGTTAGGACGGTTGTCCTTCACATCCTTTCTTTCATTTCTTTCCTTCCTTTACAATTTCAACTTCCCTCCCTGCTTCTGTTTTTCATACTTTTTCCCTTAAGTTTGGGAGCACAAAAACATTTAAAGGAATGAGTTGCCAGAATTTGGTGACCCTGGCAAAACATCCTGTATTCTCTTCACTGTGCTTTTGAAATGAATTGTTTTGGCTGAAACTTTCAGAAAATAGTAATCATCTGGAGGCAACCACCCAGGAAAGAAAATTGTATCGTGATCTATTGTAGTTACTCAGAGTAAAAAGTAGATGAAAACGGTGTGTTATAATTAGAAGTATGAACAGCTTCATCTCTGATAAAACTGATTCAGCGATTCAGCTTTGATATAAATCAATAGGACATTCATAGTATAATGAAAGGGAAGATGTTTTTTAATCATAGGAGTTAAACAGATGTTCTGCTAAACTTTCCATGGAAAAATGGTTTGTGCATGTACATTTCTAAACACTCCTGGATATGCAGATACCCACCTGGAGAAGCATGAAGGGAAGCTTCCTCCCCTGGAAATGTAATGTGTAATTAAGGAAGCAAACTTCATGTTTAAAATAAATATTTAGATATCGATATATATATCAATATTTTAAAACTGACATAATGTTAATTGTGAGAGCTTTGTGCAATTGTCAAGGATTTTGATTTAATCTACTAACTTGAAATATATTTTTATAACAATAAATGTATTTTTATTAAGAAAAAAGATGGGATACCACATCCCTTTTATATTTGTAAGAGAATAATTAAACAAGTTATATTGTTCCGGAATTTAGCTAGCATTTTTCAAAATCCTAAATAAAAGGGAAAGACATTGAAAACAATCTTTTAAAAATTACACATTTTAAGCATTTTTTTTTCCAGAACACTGTTTCTCAGTTATTAATATGATATGGCCTGCAAAAAGAATTAATTGAATTAAGCCCACACATTATTGATTATTACCCATCCTTTGCAACTATTTATAGCATGTATTCATGCCTCAGCTGTGCTTACATAGTCTTCAGGGCTCAGCATCAGTAGCATTGATACTTTTGGTAGTATTACTACACCACTCACATTCAGCAAAACTTCACCTATATATAAATAGTTTAAAACTGCTAAGAGATTAAGAAAAGGTCTTGCAGTTGTCTGTGACTGGAATTTAGGTATAAATCTGACTTTGAAATCTTGTTCCTGCACCTGTTGCTAAAGTTTTCATTACTTTTATAAGGAGAGGATTGTTTGGTCAGAGGTTCTGAAAAACTGAGTAGGTGAGTTGGAGAGTACAGGAGTTACTGAAAATGTCTTCAGTGAATAAACATGTAAATTTCCGTGTGTCACAAACAGGACTGATACTGGGCTGTCCTGGGAGAGAGAATGTCAGGAAGAAAATGATTTTAAAGCTCGCCCCCAGTGATGTGGGTAAAGTAACATAATAATGAAAAAAGAGTCAAAATCAGGAAAGTATGCACAGCCAAAAGCCATTATACTTGTGTGGCTTGGTCTTTGTGCCTTTTGAAAATAAAACATGCTGCTTCATTGACCTCTCTCTCTAGATCTCAGAGGCATTTATTCGTAGCAGCTCTGTATTTAGGCAGATACCTTATCATTATTCATCTAAGTCATCAAAATTTTAAAAAGGACTGAAAACCCTGATGTGCTATTAATAAAATATGGGAAAGAGGACAGTGATGGAATAAGAGTTCATATATTTGAGGGAGTACCCACTAGAAAGCCCTTGCACAGTATTTGCAATATTTTCCTATTGTTTACATATTACAAACAAAGGATAAAATAGAATATGATCAATAGTTAGAGCTGAAATCTTATGGATGTTGTGTGACCGTATAGACATACTCAGTCTTCACTCAAAATTCACATAGTTTGTATTTCCTCCACCGTAATCGCCCTGTGCTGTGGCTTTCAATAGTTGCAAATTAAGTTTGTCATAATTACTCTCTTTTTTCCCCCCTTGAATATTTCTATCCTTGCTGTAAATTGTAATTCTGTTACTTCCACTATTGATATTGTGATGTGTCTGCTAACATAGCACAGTATCTGGAGACATGTATATATCTTTTTGGAATAGTTTTCTTTCACCCTCCCCCACTTTTGTTGGTACAGCTGATTTCTCTTGGCTCTGAGCCCAGTTTGGTTTAATTTTTTGTTTATTCTATACAGGATTCCAGACTCTGCTTTGAGATGGGCACTGTATAAATTAATAAATTAATAAATTCAATATATTCTTGCTTTTAGGGGGTTGCTTGGCTCTGTTTTTCAGAGGTTTCTAAATCTTCATGATCTGCATAAGATATCTTTAGTTACATAGGATTAGGGAGAGTATCATATTTTTAACATGTACAGGGTTTCCCATTAAAAAGTCATCATTTACTAACAGTTACAGGGCTCTGACATATTGGATAATGCAGTATGTCTCAATAGTTGTAATGTAGAATAATGGTTCTACTTAAGACACTATGGGTATCTTAACTATGGTAAATACTTGGGTTTTTAATGCTGAAACCTTGTTTTGTACTCAGAATGTTTTTAAAGGTTTTCTATTTTATAATCTCCTCATACGTAAAGATATACATTGCATCCTGCTGAAAATACTGACGTTCCTTCAGTGTTGCAAGAGCTTTCACACACATAACTATACAAAACAGTTGTGACAGTATTGGCAACAGCATTATCTGTTGTTGCCAGTCGCACTGTTTTGGCATAACCAAAGTCTTTTAATGGAAAACCAGGGGCATTTTCCATAAAAAAATGCCAATTGTCATGATTATTTATGTCAGGATAACAAAGAGCCATTTAGAAAAAGCAAGCATTGTGGCACCCAGTTAACTTATAAATAGCTCAGAAATGAGAAGAGACTGCTTCTGAAGCAGCAGTGAGAATACTGGCAGAGTTTGAAGAGCAGGGAGATTTGGAGATATGCAGAGATGTAAAAGTATTATATGTGAAGTTGAGGTCAAAGGAAACATTTGTGAGGAACAGGAAAAAAAGCTAGCTTTGCTGAGGTGTATGTGTCTCAGGAATTCACTTACCCATACTGAAGCCAGCTTCATAAATTGCACTGCTCACAGAGCACCATGTTCTTCCAGCTATCTAAACAGAATGAATAGGTTCTATTTATCACTTGCGGGTTGTAATTTTTTTTGCAACACTTGAAGAGAAGGTGGAAAGAAATGGAGGTCACAGGGAGAAGGATGGTGTGTGTTGATCAACAGTTGATCGGAAGAACAGTTAGTACTAGGTAGTCACTAAGGTAGGGATATCTCAGATATCTTTTGTAGGAGCTTAAAACACAATGGTACACTAGCATCCTGTTGTCCAACTCTGTATTTTGTAAGGAACCTAATTAGACAGATGATGAGCATTTGTCATAGGCTATGTGGTAGGCAGACGAACACTTGTGGATCCAGTGGGGATTAAGGTCTGACCTGAACATTGACTTTGTCAGCACTGTGAAGAGTGAGTCCTTCTAGGTATGTCCAAAAGTAAACCTTTAGGTACATAAGGAGCTCTCTGTGAAAGAACCATTGATGGCTATGACATTGGCAGTCATAGCCCATAAACTTTGGGATTAGGTGCTAACTGAACAAAGGTACTGGAGAATCTGAATGTTGTATTAGTGCTTATCTCCTGTCTTATGTCTCCTTCTTATGGATTTAACCTCAAGCCTTTAAACAGCTTCTTGATAATCTGGAGAAGTCTTTCAGAAGTGCAGTTACTGGGTAAGAAAATGCAGGCATTTCAGCAAATTTTGTGCATCTGGATCTTCATAAATATGTTCATCAGCAGTGTTCTCTAATATCTGTGGTTTCCGAGAGTGAAGTGCTCCAGTGCTCTTGGCCTTTGCTGAAAGAAAAAGGTTATTTGCCTATATTGCCCATATATGACCCACACATACACACTGTACTTTTCATGCTCCTAGTTATGTTTACTGGATATCTCCTATTCATGTTTGATATGTTTGGAAAACGTTATTGCCTGTAACATGGCAAGCCTAAGACAAGGAAGATATTACCTGGGCTCTCCCGAGGTCTGCTGGAGAGAGGGCTGCGAACTGTAAGCAAGATTCACGTTGTATACATGTAGCCCTAGTGTGAGGTTCTATATTGTACAAATTCCTCTGCCACTGAAGGGCACTGTTAGGAACCGTGAAATGGTGCCCCATGTCTCACAATGTCTCATGGCTGGCTCATGGCTAAAGGGAATGCTCTAGTGGACCAATGGCACTATTTTCCTGATACCTTTTTTTATGATATAAATAGATATAAAAATGAAATGCCTGGGTGCATTATCAGTATGTTGTCGTTATATTTCACAGCTAGGGTTTCTGACACAAGACGTTACAATAATATATAAAATGAAAAGTGTGCAGAAAATAAGTTCCTAAAACATGGGCTTATTATGAAACAGAAGTAGTTAAAAAGGGAGAGAAAGAGAGGGGAAGAAGCAGGTATCTGGGTGCACCAATGTGTATTAAAATACAGTGGTGCAATTCACTTTACATAAGCATAAACCAACCAAAAAAATCCTTCATTTGTGGAGGAAATACAGAGAAACATTTCTTTAAAGATTATGTGGTATTTAAACATCGGATATCATTGCTACTGAAAGTAACCCAGTACATGAGGGATGCTCTGAAGTAAGAAACATGATAATAGAGCTGAAGAAAAGGAACAAGAATGGAAGCAGAATTAAAATGATGCAGGCAGGGAAATCTTTGAGTGGCAATGTCTCCCATTTCTTTCCTAAACACATCCACACTTAGTTTCTGAGAAAGCAGGAAGGACGTATAGGCAAATTGCCAACCAGATGGTGCAATTGAATATGAAGAATGTATTTAGAAGGGCAGTGGAACACAGAATTAAAAAATCCTATCACTTGCTTTCCTAATACAATAGAGGACAAAATTCACACAGAAATAATAAATGCTAACTATATATTTATGCCTTCTAGTAATTCTTGTGACTTAACTTCAGAAAAACTTCCACCTTTCAGTTCTCTGTAGCGTCTCCTACACCAAAGTCACTTATTTGTGTTCCAATTGTATGTTTCATCACAGATGTTCAAAACTGCCTTATTGTTGCCTAAATATATTTCTGCTAAAATACAAAATAATTTGACTGTGAGAGAAGGATTAGGTCCATTTTGAGGACTTCTGTAGTTTCTTCTTCTATGTAGCATGAAGAAAAGAAAATGGTACTTGCTATCTAGACTTCTACATAGTCAATAGATGAAGAGGCTGCCAGTGGAATTAATGGCAGTGCAAGGAATTATACTATTTCTCATATGTCATGTAATTTCCAATTTATTACTGAAACTGCATGGTGTGTCTGTTTGCATTTTGTCTTTGCAATATTTTTTTTATTTTTTACTTACAATCTATTTTTATTTCTATCATAATTTGGCCTTTTTAAATACACAGCTGGGTGTGTAGTACAGATAGTATGCATATATAGGAATACACACTCCCACCCCACTGCTCTGACTTGCTTTTACATTTCAGAAAATATATGCATGAAGTTTTCTAACAAAAATAGTTTGTATTTATTTTAACATAATATTTGCTTATTAGTAGCATAGTTTTTGTTTTGTGATTGGATGTAACAATTTCACATTAATATATAATCAGAACTTGACAAATCTAGTCATAATTGAAGAGGGGAAGCCATATCTTGGCAAAAATGTAGGAGCCAGCCATCTGTCTTGAATATTGTCAGCCTTTTTGATTTGACTTTCATGTCTATATCTTAATATTCTATAAATAAATATATGGAATGTCTATCTTTTACCTTTATTCTTGTGAACAACTACCAAATGAGATTCAGCTACAGCATATGAGCGTTATCTTCATACGTCTTTAAAAGACCTGCCAGCTTCTTCTTCTGCCCAATCTTAATTGGTCTTTAAATGGTGCTGTTGACAGGCAGCTGCTTCAACATGGATTCACTAAGGGGAAATCCTACCTGACCAATTTGGTGGCCTTCTATGATGGGGCTATGGAACTGGTGGATAGGGGGAGAGCAGTTGACGTTGTCTACATGGATTTGTGCAAAGCATTTGACACGGTCCCACATGACATCCTTATCTCTAAACTGGAAAGACACCAATTTGATAGATGGATAAAGAATTGGCTGGATGGCCACATTCAGAGAGTTACGGTCAATGGCTTAATGTCCAAGTGGAGACAGGTAACAAGTGGTGTCCCTCAGAGGATGATGTTGGGACCAGTCTTGTTCAACATCTTTGTTGCCAACAGTACGGTGGGATAAAGTGTGCCCTCAGACACTTAGTGCCAATGACACCAAGTTATGTGGTTTGGTTGATATGCTGGAGGGAAGGGATGCCATCCAGAGGGACCTGGACATGCTTGAGAGGTGGGCCAATGCCAACCTCATGAAGTTCAACCAAGCAGAATGCAAGGTCCTACACCTGGGTTGGGCACAGCTACAGGTTGGGCATAGGAGTGATTCAGAGCAGCCCTGAGGGAAGGATTTGGGGCTGCTGGTTGATGAGAAAATGAACATGAGCCGGCTTCAGTGTGCACTCACAGTCCAAAAACCAACTGTATCCTGGGCTGCATCAAAAGAAGCATGACCAGCAGGTTGAAGGAGGTGATCCTGTCCCTCTACTCTGCTCTTGTAGGACCCCCCTTGGAGTATTGTGTACAGTTCTGGTGTCCCCAACATAAGAAGGACATGGAGCTGTTGGAGCAAGTCCAGAGGAGGCCATGAAGATGATCAGGGGACTGGAGCACCACCCATATGAAGATAGGCTGAGAAAGTTGGGGCTGTTCAGCCTGGAGAAGAGAAGGCTGCATGGAGACCTCATAGCAGCCTCCCAGTATGTGAAGGGGTCCTACCAGGATGCTCTCCATCAGGGAGAGGGACTCTTCATCAGGGACTGCAGTGATATGACAAGGGGTAATGGGTTTAAACTTAAACAAAGGAAGTTCAGTTTAGATATAAGGAGGAAGCTCTTTACTGTGAGGGTGGTGAGGCACCTGAAGAGGTTGCTGAAAGAAGTGGTGAATGTTCCATCCCTGGCAGTGTTCAAGGCTGGGTTGGACAGAGTC
>NC_137742.1:93093459-93125959 GCF_963264785.1 Psittacula echo | reverse complement strand
TGTTTTACAAAATGAGGTGCAGTAAATAAATAAAAAATCAGCATGCATAAAACCCCATTATTTGTTAATGACTTCTGCATTTGTGGCTCCCTGGAACTGGTTGGAAAATTGACTCAATTACAATATTTTTAAAACTTGGCATCCTGGAGAATTTCTAAAAAAAAAATCAAGCACTGGGCTGAGCCAAAATGTATTCTTTCTTCAATAAAATTATAGCTAAAGCATTATCTCTCCCCATGAAATTCGCAAAATAAATGTTTAGAAACATTCACTATTTCTTTTCCTATAAAGTGTCTATTCTTGTTTTGTCCAGCCCCTATTAAGTTAACCTGAAAAAGGTTGAGTCCCTTTGTTTCAATGATTTGTGATGTGATGTTGCTGCTCATGTTTCATTTAGTGTTGCTTAAATTGCCAATCACAGATCTTGCATTCTATCTGCTGTCAGCTCGGTTTGAATTATCACCTCAGATGTGGGGTTCCCTGTTTTCATTCTGTAGTGAGCACTTTGACGTTCCAGTTTATAAAATCATATTTTTCTAATGAGAATGCAAATGGAAAAAAAGCTGTATGAAACAGCTATAGATAAGCTGCTTGTACAAAATGTTTTACTTTGGTGGGGGGTGGGAGGAAGCTGGTAGCTCACTAAGCAGGGTAATGGACTGCATGTTCTAGATGGACTCCTCTTTAGAGTTGTGGCACATGGCCAGATATGGAGGCAGCACATCTTCATTCTTGCTGGTCCTCATTCCTAGTGCTTAAACAACTCATGCAGGTTTTGACAGCTTTTCTTTTTTTTCATTATATTTACATAAACCACTTCAGTGCAGTATCAGTGGGTTTTTTTCCAATAGAAAATATAAATGTTGGTTTATAAAAAGATTTTTAATTTTTTTTTTTTTGAAAGACCATACACATTTTTTATTTTTAGGAAAACACAAAAATAATGTTGTGTTGGGAGAACTTTAAAAGTTACTTTATTATAAAATATGAATCAAACCACAATAAAACCACAATAGAAAGAGTCATTATCTCTTAGAGACTGTTTAGGAAGTCAGCTGCATGCTTTCAGTAGTATGTACTACTACAGTTAACTATATGCAGAGAGATGATGACTGGGAGATGAAATTATCCCTACTGAAAAGTACTAGAGATCTGTACAAAAATAACCTTTAATTAGATTTAAATATTGTATGTATTCATTTTGCTGACTTTGGCTTTTATTGATTTTTTATAATGAGTTAAAAGTATACGGTGATATCTCTAATCACCTTTGGTAGGGCTTTATGACTGCCTCTGGTCTCATTCTATTGTTAATATTCTTACAGCTATTTACCTCCATCTGTAATGAACAGGCTAACGGGTCAGCAAATCTGATTGTAATCTCTCAGGATAACTTTCATTTAGTTTTCATCTGAAGCTGACTTTGGTGTGTGGCCTAAGTGATCTGAGTGTCTCTGTATGCAGAATGATTGTCACATATGTAACAAGGTAATCAGAAAATCGGTTGTTTGCTAATTAAAAAAAATATATGTATTAATGTATTATGTGCACTACAGCATTGCTCAGAACAACTGTGCGAAGGAAAAGAAACATAGCACTGTAATGGTACTGGTTACAGGGCAGATTTTCAGCCTGGTCCATCATCTGCAGCTGGAACTAGATTTTAAAACAACAGAGATTCTACCTGCACTCTGATAGTTTGTCAAAACACATCCAGATTTGCAGAGGACTTCAACATTTTGGGTGCTAAACTTGTGTAGAAATTCAGTTGTAAATGTCACAGTAGGAACAGATGGACATCAAGCACTTTAGTAAATTCTACTTATACTTTTCTGAATGGAAAACTTCAACATTTTTTACCCTAATTATAGGTACTATAGTACCTAGACATTTGACAGGATAGCTTTTGAAAAGCTTGCCTTAAAATGTGTCCCTTCAGGAGTGATTAGCCAATACAGATTTCAATTTAAATTTTAATTAAGTCTTATTTGTTATGTACAGTATTAGCTTGCAACACTTTTTTTTTTAAAAAAAAAAGATGTTATCTTTATAAATTGACTTATTTGGAAACTTAACATAAGCTTTCAAGCCCACAGAAAATATGGTGATGTGTTTCTGTTTAAAATATGTTTAAAAAAGTAATTCACTATAAAATATTTTTGCAGTACTACTTTAGAAATAATTTTGGATGTTTTAGATAAGAACCTCTTAATCCCTGACCCTAATATCTAGACCTACAGAAATGTCCTGGAATACAGCTTCAGTGCTACTCAGAGTTTTAACCGTGCAGTTCCCACATGATTATCACTTTAAAAACAGCTGGGTTGAATGGTGGCAGGAAAAAAACATTGTCAGTACTAACACATGAAATAGGCCTGGTCCTGCATATAAACAGGCACAGTGTCTGTTGACTTCAAGAGACATTTTGGATAGGGCAGGTACTTGAAATGTTATAATTTTATCTGTGAATGACCATTGGGATAGTTTTGATGATCATATCTCAAAAAAAAAAATAAAATTAAGAAGTGCGTGTCCAGTCAGTCCTGAATTTATTGTGATAATGAGGGAATTTCTTTCAATGCAGTACTATCCTGTGTGCTTTATGAAAATTGCATGGCTCTAATTAAATTCACGAAAGGGTTGTGCTTTATACTGTCATTAAGCAGAAGAATGTTAAAATTGACTTAGCAGGCTTTAGGAACAGTTACTGTGGAGAGGTGGTGTCGCCAGGAGTCACCTGCTTCTGCATAAACGGAACATGAATCCAATCTTCCCTTCAGCAGTTCTGGACTGATTAAAAAACAATCCCTGTGTTTCATGTATCTCAGGTGCAGAGCGAGAATTCCACAAAATCAGATGAAAATTTTCAAAGATAAAAGAAAATTAGGCTAAAAACAAATGCAAAAAAAACCCCAAACCATGTTGTGTTGGAGATTACAGGGAAGTGGTGCGAAAAGTTGAGAGGATCTTAAGTCTGAACTCAAACTCTTCACTGTTCTGACAAATGATAATGCTTTAAATACATCTCATGCTCTGTTAGTATATAATGCTTGCTGCCCAGAGTGGTGGCCTGTTGGCCTATCACTATGGGCAGGTAAAAAAAAAAAAAAAAAAGGTAAAGAAACAGAGCTATTGCCATGTATGAGTGTTCCTTTAAAAAACACCAGCTGGGCTGAGGAGAAGTAAAGAAGGGAATAAGCAGACATACTCTGGGTCAAGCCCTCATTGCTGATCCTAGTATTAAACTATCTGATCAGACTGGAGTACTGGGTGACTTACCACTGGCAGGTTATTTCTGTTCTCTCTGGCATCTTACCTGTGAGAAGAAGAGAGTGCATGGGGATAGCAAAAAGTAGAATGAGAAGATGCCTGAGGAGAGGATAGAAACCATCACAGTTTCTCATCAATCGTATTTTCAAAGGGCTTTTAACATGGCTTTGACACAGTGACTTACACTTTTTCTATCTTTCTTACCTGTGGTGGTAGCCACTTGCTGTGTCTGATTTTGATCTGCTGGTTTGCAGTAGAAAAAATGAAAAGCAGACAAAGCTCATTCTAATGGGTGAAAAGATTCTCCACTAACGCTGAAGGTCTGTCAGGAAAACATTCCCTCCCTGTCTCTTCCTTACTTCTCCCTCTCAGTCATCCAAAGACTTCTATAAGAATTTAGGGGTTTTCCTCGCTTTTTAATTTTTCTGTCCAAAGATGCTAGATGTATTCAGCACCTTGTAGTCAACTTGGAGGGCCCTCTGCTTTATGCCATACATTGATGAACAAGGCATATGTGAATTCACAGGAATAAAAGCACGAGAACAAAAATACAAGGAAATAATCTGTTTTATCTGTAGTTCATAGTTAGTGTGTAAAAGTCTAAGCTCCCAAAGAGGAAAAAACCTTCAATTCTACTTCAAGAGAAAAAGGAGATATTCTGTTGTAGTTAAAATGACTATAGCTGAGTGTTAAATAAAAATACCAAACATTTTGAGACTTGATGATATGCGAATCAGCAACACTGGAGAAGTGTCTGTAAGATGATTTGAGTTTCAAGGACGTAAATGTACTTCATTGCTCTGATTTAGTCACCCTTGGTCATTCAGGATGTAAGTGGGAACTGATCTCATTTAGGAAATCGTTGAGAGGAGATGAGTCTGAGGACTTGATTCTATCTTATCTTGACACACCACAGTTAATAAAGGAAGGCAATTACTGTGTTTTCTGGGATGTACCTTCATCTGTGGCATTGTTAATAAACATTAAAGGGCCAGTTCTTCAAGGATGTTTAAGCACCTATCTCCTATTGATTTCAATAAAATGAGGCATCTAAGTGTCTTTAAAAATCTGACCTTAAGTGTCATCAAGAAAAAGTGAAGCGAAAGATAAGCAGGTTCTGAAAGAATAACAAGGGACTGCAGGCATATGATTCTGGTGTGCTTCTGGTTATTACATTTTATATATATGTGATGTCTGCTTATTATAAACCAAACAAAGATACAAATGATCCCCCTCTATACTGCATAAAGCAACAAATTGCTCACTTCTGCAGTCGTCTCTCAGACATCTTCTACAAAATCTGCTGTATGGATTGAGGTAAAAAGCAAGAAAACAACAAACCGAACAATAGCCCCTCTGACATAGCCCCCGCTCCCAGTGCTAGGCTTGCCCCTCCTTTTCCCTTCCCCAGTCTCCTGTGTGAGCTGGAGGGGTTTATTCACCCATCTCTGTGTGACAAGTAAACAGTTGGTCACAGCCATAATTACAGACTTATGTTATTTAAGCATATTCTCTCTGTTAGAAGAAAATACCTTGCTCTCAAGATTAGCCTTATTGAGAAGGTACAGTATGTATGACATAGTCCCAATATGATAAATAGAAAGACAGGCAGTGGCATACAAATGTTAATGTTTTGTTGTTGTTGGTGGTTTTTTTTCCTTTTTGAGAAAAATTCCTGAACTAGAAAATATCATGTTGGTTTGTCACTATCTTGTCAGGTTTGTTGCATTTTAATACAAACCAAAGTGAGAGGGAAGGAGGTTGCCTTGCTGTTTATGTTTCTTTCATGGTTAAGCCAACTATGCTGCTTACCTACTTCCCGATAAATATCACTCAGCTACTTCTGTTTGGAATAAAGTAAATGAAAACAAACCCTCCATAGATAACAGTAATTCCCAAAGAAGAGATTTTCAAATTTAAAGGCTAAGCTAAAATTTAAAATGATTTTCCTAGATTTCTGACCTTGATTCCCTGTCTTACTCTCAGTGCATTTGTCCTTTTAAAGGAACCAATATGTTTGTATAACTGATGTGAAACAAGCTTGACTCCAAAAAGGTTTAACTTAATATCTGGCTAAGCATTCAGAGGGTAGTCCATCTGTAGAATGTACATTAAGGACCCTGGCTGGAACACAGCTAGTCATGTATGATATCAGGCACACAAATGTGACGTGATGCCCATATACTCTTGAGCATAATTCAAAGTGCCATGAAGCTGTATGGGTAGAGAAGCTATAAACACAGTTGTCACAAATGAGAAAGACTACAGGGTTATATTCAGACTGAAGAATGGAAAAACATTAGAACCAGCCATCACATCTCAATGAAATTGTTAATTAGGATATTATGGAGTTCATAGCTAAAGATAATAGCTGTCCAGAAACCTTGCAGCATGCTTTTAATTAACTATTTCTTCACCAAAAGCTAAGGCAGACTCAAAAGTGGTGCAGACAGCCCTTAGTAAATATACAAATACGATCAAAATGATGTTACTTTTTTTCTTAGTGGATTTTTTCAAGCTTTTTTTTTTTTTTTTTTTCTAAACAGACCAGCACAGAACATGTGATTATAGGAATAAGTACACATTTAATCTACATAATCATCAGTCTTTGTTTAAAAATGGCTAGTAAATCGGGTTTTTAAGCAACTGTTTAGATTAGGCATTGGCATCATAGATTAACTTATTTCTAAAACACTTGATTTTATCACTCTGCCTAATGATTTGTCTCATGATTTATTGGCTAATATGATGAATCATGTTAGATTTATTGTTTATCCTATAAATAGTGCAACAAATCATTAAACAGTGATAAAACGCAGCAGTTTCACAAGAAAGTCTACCTATGTTGTCTTCATGTACAATGTGCTTGTGTTGTACAATAATTTGATGGGTTTGGTTTCAGTTTTATGGTATCAGGTGAATAGGCATCTCTGTTTAAATGAAATGGTGAAGTTATAATCTTATACTCCAGCTATATTTATTTTATACAAAAAAACAAAGCCTACTGTCTGATGCATGGTAAATCTGTTTATTCACAATAAAAAATAAAATTTATTCACAATAATAAATGTAATATACTTTCTTAGAAACACCTTAAATATAATGCAGTTTTTCATATTTTAGCATGTCAGCTATGTTTTTCTTGCTATGGTCTCACACTGCAGTTGACAAAAATGTGGCTTCTATCTGATTTAGTAGCTTAGATGAAAGGCTAGTGTAGGATATTGTTGAACTGAATATATGAAATTTGGCATTCAGATAATGGGAGTGGTCATTTTTTTTCTTGAGACATAATGGCTTCTCCTGTTGCAGACATAGCTAAGTCTGCCTGTATACATTAGGGATGAAAGGACAGAAAATAGAAGTAATATTCTTGAAAATTCCCTGAGGTCA
The DNA here is from genome assembly GCF_963264785.1 of Psittacula echo. NCBI lineage: Eukaryota > Metazoa > Chordata > Aves > Psittaciformes > Psittacidae > Psittacula > Psittacula echo. Next base: position 93,119,296 of record NC_137742.1, on the reverse strand, counting down.
TCAGTGGGTTAGGGTAGACACAGTCATGATGATATTATATTCTGCAGCAGTAGATTTGCAGTATTGTAAATTGAATTATTTTGACCGTAATGGTCAATCTTAATTGCTAACTGGGCTATTTACCTTCTTCTGAACTCAAGGTATTGCCACACCCTGTGTTCCCTCACCTGTTGCAGAGAAGCCTATCATCCATTCGTTAGATCATTAGATTCATTAGATCGTTTCATACAGTATACCCTCAGAAATGCCTGCTAATGTAGGGCATGCTCAGGACACCTGATCAGTACTTTTAAAATCCAGTCTATTCTGGTAACATCAGTATTCCGTTGTACATCCTCAGGTATCAAGTACTCAGCTAATGAATTATATCTGTGCTGTGCCCACACAAGAGTAGCAGATTTGCACGGTATGTGTGGCATGTGTAATGTATGTGTACAGCCATTCATTCTGCACAAGGACAAGGCTCTGATACAGAAGCTGGCGGAGAAAAACAGCACCTGAGAGCAAAGTGCTGTCCCTGCTTGTCCCCGATACTCCTGCTGTCCTGGATAAAAAGGTTCAGTGGGAATGGGACATGGACCAGCTGCCAGATCATGCCTGGATGGTGCTTGAGGCTCTGTATAGGCACCTTTGTTATATGTTTTCTCTTTTTTTTTTTTTTTTTTGGTACATCACAAGAACTTGGTTTATTTGAGAGGAAACAAAATAGGATGAGCAAGAAGATTAAACAAAGGATCAAAGAGTAAACCTCTCACAAGTTTTTAGCAAGTCAAGTTCTCCTTTGGCCACTATGTGTCAGCACTCTTGGCTACTCGATTCGCTTGGTTTTTGCAATAGTAAATTTTAAGGAGTTATTGATTACTTGTGCCTTTGCCATAGGTACCATGCAGCCTGGTTGCTCGGACTTGCCTCCTGTGCCAGGTGCTTGTTTGGCTACTTGTTCCAGTCTTTAAAAGTGCCTGAACTCAAATTGACGGAATCTGTGCAGTAAGACTCTGAAAATCATCTCCAGTGATCTAGAAAGCTTCATAGCAAGCAGAAGGTGGCCTGCTTCTTGTCATTGTGATTACGGAGATGTGGGAAGCAGGTATCCATGTATGGCATGGCCTAACAACATGAATGTGCCTTGTTTGCTGACTAACTGAGCATGCCCCTTCAGTTCCCTGCTAATAATTCCTCCTCTCATGTTTTTAGGGGCAAACTGCTACAGTACATGAGATCCACTGTGAAGAATGAGGCATTCTTTCTGTGGTATGTATGTCTATTTTGTTTGTAGAAGAGCACTGAGCACAGCTCAATGGCTAACCAGTCTTGGGCAACTGTAGAATTTTAAAAATGTGTGGAAATATTACGTGACTCCTTTCTGTATTACTCTGATCTGGCCATCTTTGGTCTCTTTGTAACTTATAGGTAATGAACTTTACGAAAAGGAGAAGCAACAACAAATGTGAGACACTGAACGCTGGAGAGAAATAAAGCTTCTACAGTTACTTTTAAGGGAAAAAGGACAACATTCATGTGTCAAAGTCTGGAAAAAATGACGTTAATTGAAAGGTAGGCACAAGTTGGCTGTTTGCGATTGTGATTTTTGTGTGTCTGATTATTAAATCAAGGAATACAGTCCTAATGACAGAAACCAGCAAATAATTTGTGCTTTCGCATGCATGTTACTCCGTGTGTGCAAGAGTATCACAAATTTGTCCTCCAGTACAGCACTCTTCCTTGAATGAATGCATGTTATTTTGCATTAACAGAATGTTGGTCTTCCAAGTCTCCAGTAATCCCAAGCAGTGCTATCACTAATTTTCCTCCAAATGAGCCTTTTAGTCACCAAACTGTTTCCAGGAAAATACTCTTGTTTTCCTTAGAGGAATCTCTTGGGAAATTTTCTTGAATTGCTTTAGATCTGGAGGTAGAGCTATGAAAGAGGAGGAAAACAGAATGGAAATGCTGGATTAAAGGAAAGGGGCTTTAGAGGAATGAGAGTTACCATTCAACACAGAAGGAGCAAGTGGTTTATTGTACTGGACCAAACAGCTAGAAAGACCCTACTTTATGAATGCTGACTTAGCCTTAACTCAAACTAGGGTAAAGGTTATTGCAATGAAGTTTTAAAACCTAGGAAATTCATGTTCCTGGAGGTGGTAGATAAATCTGATACATTTTTAATCTCGCTATGTAAATAAATCCCTTCAGAAAAATAAAATTGTATTGCTTTGAGTCATTTGCCATAAACCCTTTTGATTGATAGCTATATTTCTTGCATTAGAACTGTTGGAAAAAGTTTTAAGGTATGTAATAAGTCCCTCCCTCTGGGTGATGCAAAGTTTTTGAACTTGCAAGGATGAGTTACTCTTGTATAACATATAATTTGCAAATATCTTTATAATATAATTACATTTTGCCTTTATTTTCTGCAGCATTTGCTTATCTTTCATGTTGTAGTTTTAAAACTCTGCAATGTGACTGATTGATGCAGTAAGTGCAGTTAATTTTAATTCTGATTTTTGAGTCTGGATTTGTCAATCAACGCTCTTCACTGGAGTAATTCAGTAACTGTCTCTAACTTCTTAGCTTTTTTGCCCCCTTTTTTTTTTTTTTTTCCTTTTTTACTTACTAATTTAGAAGTGAGAGTTCTTTAATAGCTACCTGTCAATCTGAAGTTTGGTGTTTATAAATTGAAGGATGAGTGCCTGTTGTTTGTATCCTACATGAGAACAGCCCTAGTTTGGCAACAGTGGTTGTCAGTAGGTTGTCATTATTAAGTTTTTGCTGTTACCCCCATTCAATAGGCAGCCAAGATGCCAAAACCGAAAACAAGCTGCATCTTTAAGAAATAAAAGCACACAGGGAGCACATGTAATCAGCAGTACATGCTCCAAAACAGAGAGATTAGATTAATTCTGTGGAGAGAACTGGATTATATAAATATATTACATACTCCATATATCAATGTAGGACATTATTCCCCCTTATTCACAGGAGATTCTGCTAGTGTCAATAAGAGGTTTACAGAGAAATGTAGAGTGTCATCATCAAATAGTAACTAATGTTTTAGTTAGCACCATTATTATTTCATATGCAGCATTACATGATGGGAAAAACCCATTAACTTTAAAACCACAGTTGTGTGCTCTGTATTTCTCCTTGTTTGCTGTCCTTTCAACTTCCCTATCATCTGTTATCATCAATCAAGAAATTCATCTTTTTCCAGATGAATAACGACCCCCTGCTGACTGGCATATCTGTCTGGAATACAGGAAGTGTAACAAAGCCGATCCTGTGGCACCTCTGTTTTCCAGGGCACTGATCTTGAATATCCAGGGAAAACATCTTGAATGACTAATTTAAAATGATACCACAGTTTACCTAAATTTTCCTAGTTCTTGTATTTGTATGTAACTCTATCAGTTACATCCTAGTACTGGAACTCCAGTTTTCTAATATGCACCTACCATGTACTGAGGCCCTTCCAGGCCCCCGCCTCTCCTAGCTGCATGAGCATCAGCTCCGTATGGTAGTCTTGCAATTCGGAAAGATGATCCCTTTTTTCTGTACAGCCAAAATCATTGACTTGCCATCTCAATGAAGATAATAAAAACTGACTGGTCTAATTGACCTCATAGTGCGTTTTTGGCAACGTCATTCCCATCCCTCAAAAACAGGCCACATTCCATTCCTTGTTACTCAGCATCAGCATTGGGGTAGATATGTCCCAAATGCAGAAGCTTCCCAAGCATCTACAGCAATGCAATGATGAGCACTGCTGATAATGTCAGCTCTTTGGAAATTGTCCCCAGCAGTTCCCCTGCCTTGGTCCTGCAGTAGGTGGCTGGATGCATTCCTTTCCTTCCAGCAGGTGGAAGCTTTTCCTTGCATGCAAACCCTCCTGCTTGTGCAGCTTGGCTGAAAGTGTTCTTTGAAAATAAACCAAGCCAGTTTCCCTCCATCAAGCTGGAAAATACCATTGCAACAAGGCATTGCTGATGTTCCTGCACCATCTTTTTCCAGTAGCTTGCTAGAAGTTCTCGTTCATTGGCCACCAGCATGACAGCCATAGCTATACTTCTCCATCTTCTAAACCCTTCCAAACACAGCTCCCTCCCTGCCTCAGGTTCTAGTGGAGTTGTGTCTCTAAAGGTAAGCCGCCTAAAAGACTGCTCTCTGAAGCTTTGTTTGGACTGTACAACATTTTAACTGTTTGGCTCCTCCACCAGAGGACTTGCAGTTAGAGATGCACCCTGCCCAGTCTCACCATTCCTCCACGTGATATCCGCAGTGGTACTTTTATTTTATTATGTTCACACTTGGTGTGACCCTTTTTTTTTTTTTTTTTGTCTCTCTGAAAGTAGAAATAGTTCTTTAATAAATACTCAAGTGTGTTCTGGCTTTAAGGATGATGCGCATTTAGTGTGGCTTATGCTATATTATTCTTGTTTAACTTTGAGCTTTTGATTTAGCATTCTAGTTTAGCAGTGGTATTCCACAAGGGATATTGTTGGTTTCCAAATCTTTTGTCAGAGTAATTGAGCATAACATCTTTGCAGGTTTGCATTTCAAAAGATGCATTATCTTCTCCTGTCCATTTGTTCTATCCAAGCTATTCAAAACTTTTAGTGTACAGATCCTTTGAAAGAATTTGAGTTTTAGCTGCTGAATTTGCATCTCTGAATATGATGATTAATACACTTCTCTCCATAAATAAAAATTGGTAACAGAACAGAAGATTTTCTTCAAATTCTGTGTTTTGCAAGAGGCTTCCATCCTTTTAATTCTTATAAATTAAGCATCATCCACTTCTGGCTGGCTGAAGAATGAATGTCACATATATGATATCTCCCTTAAATATTTTCTTGAAAGTAATCTATGTGATTAACAACATATTGCAATTAACATTGACCTTTTGTCTGCTTCAAAGAATGTGAGAAACAGTTTTTCTGACATCAAAGAGATTTTCTAAATTTCAAAAAATATTCCTGATGAAAGTTGTTCTGACTGGGAAAAATATGTCACCTTAATTTTAAAGTTATGGCGCACTTGATAGGTTATCTGGCTCTTTCCTAACCTTAGTTCATGTACAAAAGTGGTTTTAAAAAGACACTTGCAAATAATTGTCTTTTAGAAATGCAAATCCTCAGAAATAAAAATTAAGAATCCTTTATTTATCTTTTAGGATCAATGGAAAATTTATTCAAGATCTGGAGACTGCTATTTACTCTCCCATTTTTTTTCTAGCCACTAAATTGCCAGCCACAGATGCATTTCAAAAGGAAGAAAAAAAAGTTCAGTTTTCACAAATCTCTATATTCAAATTTATTTATATCAATTCATATCAATATATTGTGAACCTATGGACAGTTTGCCAAATATTTGCTATAAATATAGCTCCCAATATTCATTATTGACTCTGAATGTGGAATGGTATTGTATCGCTCCTGATTTCTCCCTAGAACACACTGTCAAGTTGACCATATAAAATCTTACAGTAGAGGGTTTTTCTTATAAAAACTTCTTTTTAATTTTAACCAACAGTTGCCTGTGAAAATGTTTGTGGAAAGCAGAAAAAGGGTGTGTGAATAGGATCAAATCATTTAATGTAGCAAAATATAGAGTTCTGCTTCTCTGTATTTGCTTACTCTTTGCTCTCTGCTGCTCTGGTCCCTTTCTAAGGGTTGGGGAGGCTGCTCTGGCCATGGTGTTCTGCCAATACATGACGAGTTCAAGCGCTATCCCTTTGGGCAGTGGGCTGGAGCAGGCTCCCTTTGTAGCAATCCTGACTTTGATGGCTAAGTATTAACAGTTCAGTTGCAGGAGGGGAGGAAAATCAGAGCATGAGTTAGGCCAGCTGCCAGCCACACTAAAATTACTTCTGTAACCACTCCAATATGTGTACCAGAATTTAGGGACTCCGATATATTCAAACGGAACAGTTTTGCACAAAGGGTAGTTGAAATATGGTCTGGAACAAACTGCCGAAGTCAGCAGTACAAGCAAAAAGTGTAAATCAGTTCAAGGAGGAGTTTTTGAAGAAGGTAGGAGGAAGAGCATAGAGCTACTAGCTAGAAGTTCAAGTTTCATATGATGAAACACAGATTGATTTGTATTTCCTGAGGTTATGAGGGTAGGTCTTCACGGACCATATCATCCTCTTTAGACTGTTAAATGTTTGTATGTACTTTTGTGCTGGGGTTCATTCTCTTTCAGTTTGGAGTAATGTTTTTTTGTTGTTGTTTTTTTTTTTTTTTTTTCTCCACTCTCTTGCTTGTACAGTCTCTTTAGATAATGCCGTGCAGAGCAGAATGCATACCACAGAAACTCTGTTTCCTAACATCTTGATAAACTTCATCAAAGTTGGCATAATCATTTAGTTACAGGGCTGTAATCAAGTACACTTTTCAGTTTATAGGCATATGCATTTGCATGCATTGTTTTGTTTCCTGGGAAGGCCCTCCAAAACATGATACAATATTTACATCTACTCTGCAAAGGTAAAGGAATCTTAACTGTGATATCAAACATGGAAGTGTTATAGCTGTTTCAGGATGCCCCTAATCTCAGCACTCTCACGCTGATGCAATGAAAGATGGACATCGCAGGAGGCGACAAAACAGAAATCTGTGGGGGAACAAATCCACTTTCCTACTTCCTGTGATGAACCTGTATGTTGTCCTTGTGGCCAGTGACATGTTCTCGACCAGAAGAGAAATCCTGCCATGAAGCATTTTCATAGAGTCATAGAATCAACTAGGTTGGAAAAGACCTTTAAGATCACCTTTTCTTTTTAATTTCAGCATTACACTGCTCTGTTGCTGGTGTCCTGTGCTAAGTCCCTTGAACAGGAGACCTTTGAAAAGGCTTGTGAGAGCAGCGAGGGGCCTGATTCTGCAAGGTATTGTGCTCCATAAACTTCATGTCATATCAACATAAGCTGAAATTTTTCCATAGCTTTCTGGATCAGGCTTTGCTTGAATTTTACCTAGACTTTGTTTTATTTTGTTTTTTAATAGATGAGCATCTTAAATTACATAGATTGCTATTACTAATATTACACGAGGAAAGTGGTTTGTGTTTTGTTTCAATCTTCAGTTTGGAATTCATAGATTGTGCTAGGTAATTTGTTTAGGTAATGTTTTCAGCAGAAATTTTTAAAATGCACAAGTTTCGTCTTTTTAAATTATCTTTTAATGCAGCTCTGATAGGTGAAACACATGTGTATTTTGTTTATTTTGATGCAAGTGAGAATCCAAAATACAGATTTTTGCTGAGATTCCCCATGCCTTAGGTTTATTTCTTAAAGTAACATTTCTTTTCATTGAGATTTCTGTATTTCCAATACCTTCTGCATAACATTAAAAAATGCTCTCTGATACTGTATATATTGGTGTGGCAAAAGAGCAGAAAATGCCTCTAAATGCTTCCTCTTTTCTTCTTGCACTTGCAACCCTGCTGGAAATCAGAAATGCAGTTCCATAACAGAGAAAAACAATAAGAAAATTAACTGAACTTTGTAAATTACTAGCTTGGTTCTTGCTTCACAGAAATGCCCAGTCTGTGCAGGCACAACCACTGTTCCCTGCTTCTCAGCTGTAGATGTGCAGGTACTGTGTTTAAAGCCCCACAGACCAGTAGCAACAAGACGGAGCTGGCCTTACAGAAACACAGCAGCCAGATGATTGGATCCCATTTCCCACAGGTTTCTAAGACTGCAACTGAAAATGTCTTGTAACTCTATTAGGAAAGACCTATGGTGATCAATAGCAGCAACAAGGCCACACAAGTACGTCTCAGAGTACAGTGAAAATTGCACATCCTGTGGTGCTCAGGGGACTTAATATTTTTCAGTGATTTTCTCACTCCATCCCTTGCTTTTGTTTATGGAGCAGTTCTTCTGTCTCATGTAGCTTTATTGTGAAATGTAACTGGACTTGTTTGTTATCATAGTTTACTCAAAAAATCAGCTTTGTAGATTTTGTAAGGCTTTAGGTGATACAGATTTTTTTTTTTCCCTAAAATGTTTTCTTTAGTTTTATAAAGATTAGTTTATATTTTGAACTGGTAGTTTGCAACCTCAAAGAAAAGATGTCTGCACTGATGAGGCAAGAGGGCAGCAGCGCCTTACCCATCTCTCTTGTCTGAGAAAAGAGGCCCAAAATCAGGAGTAGGGTTTCACTGGAGCTGGTTTCACTGGACTTATGGTGAACCCATGGATTCAATGTAGTGAATCAGGGCCACAAGCCCACAGATTGCTCCACCAAATGTTCTGAGCTGGGTGGATCTAAGATGAAACTGGAAATGACACTGGCATTTATCTACAACCCCCCGACGAGAACAGCAATTTTGTGGCTTCAGGTAGTATGGTCTACTTCTTTCTCTGGAAATCTGGGAACTAGAGAAAGATCTGAATCCTCATTGTGGGTGGAAGGAGAGGGGGAAGTGATCCATCCTGTTTATTAATGCTTTTGTACAGCTGTTTATTTTCGATGGAGTTGATTTCCCTGTTATTCTAGGGCTGGAACCTAATAACTGAACAGGATGGAAATTCTAATACAGGGTCATGAGAAGGTAGCTGTCATTCTGCACCCCTGAATCCTTCTATGAAATTAATATCATGGAGTCCAAAGAATGACATGAAAAATCCTCTGAGGTGTTCTGGGAAGCTGAAGAGACTGTTTTCCTAGACAGTGATGATCACAGAATCCATGGTAAAATGCAGCATGGCAGTAATTACTGCATGATTCCCAGGTAAATACATAACATTTTATCTCACCAAAACCACATCTTTCAAATATCCTTTTCCTTCTATGCATGACTGGGGCAATTACTGATGGCGATGCAAAGATTCAATTAGATTAGGAAAACTGTTTAAAAAATTGAATTATTATCTGGAGCTTTGATTAATTATGGATCAGAAAAATAATTGTGATGATCTTTCAGAACTGCTTTTCTCCAGTTTTTTGGTGATTTTAAACCAGTTGTGGATAACCAGCAGCAAAGGATTTGATCTCACAGATTTAAACTCTGAAGTAGTCTCATGGAAATTAGTTTTGCTTAGATGGACTTTTTCTCAGCGACTTTCATAACTGAGTCTTATTTTAGTGACAGCTAGGAGACTGTTCTGTTATATAATTATTTTTAGTTTGCTGTTATGCACCCTCTAAAGTATATTGTTTAAAACTTTTTTTTCCCTCCTTTTTAAAGTGAGAAAAACAAAACACTTGTTTTGAGGTGTACTGGAAGTCTTTTATAGACAGTGTATTTACCTCAAAGCATGTGAAAAAAATGACTACTTGACTAGGTTAGCTTTGGGTACCCTCAGGCTCTTTGAGATTAGTTTTAGATTCATATGCTGTGGTCACTCATTGACCAAGCTGTTTCAACACTTATACATATCCAGCAAAGGAACATTTCCCTCAGGCATGGTTTTCTTTCAATCATATTTAGCAAAACCATTAAACACACTTGGGGCTTGCACTGAGGAGAGAAACAACTCTATATATACAATTCAAAACAATTTTCTTCTTCAGGAAGAAGAAAAATCTGAAGTGTTAAGTCTCAGTTTATCAAGACTTAAGTTCAGAGCACTCTGAAACGGTTCTGTATAACTTCCCCTGAAATTACAGTACTTTTGCATTATTCCTAGTCATATTTGCCAGTATTTTGAAAGTTGATGCAAAGATGCTTTATTCCTTAGCAGAGTAAGGAAATTTTTCTTATTTTCGTTTCCAAGAGTGTTTGATATCTGTGGGATGAGAAGCAAATGATGCATTGATTACTTTTTGTCTTTTTAATAGCCTTTACTTTAGCAGCCAAATTTTGTTTTTCAACAAATCTTCAAACCATAAGGTTTTCAGATTTGATGTTTTTTAAAGAGAGTTCTTAACACACACACACACACACACACACACACTTAACACACCCCCACCCACCCACCCACCCACCCACATACCCCCCCACCCACCCACACCCCCACCTCATCCCCACCCCCCCCCACACACACTCACATACCACCCCCCATATTTTAGAGCAGATGAGCATCCACACTAATGGATGATGAGTCCATGTAGAGAAAGGGTGTAAAGCAGAGTCTGGATGCCTCTGATGATGGCATTTAGCTGTGCCAGGTTTCTGATCCCCCACTTAGCTTCTTCATGTGCGAAGTTGTATTGGCTCCAGTTCAGTGAAATTCAGTGCAGGAAGAGTAAGTGTTCATGCACAAAGACTATTTGTAGGACTTGTTGCTGGACCCTAAATTTGGAATTGGGAAGTGTTCCCAGATGGTGTATAAAGTGAGTATTTTTGGTTCTTAACTGAGAAAGATTCACATTAAACTCGATAAGTTCTCTTTATTAAACATAGGTTTATAGAAAATACTCTTTCCTTGAACAGTGTAGTTTTGAGTAGAGTAGAAATGAATGTGAGAAGGAGGCGTTGGTGTTTTTTGTGTGCTGTCTGTGGGTGTATTTCCCTATGCAGAGAATTATTGTTTGTAGGAGAATAGGGGGAATTCTTTTTCCTCATGCAGTTATCTATTTTGGGTGGGTGTTTAAGAAAGAATTATCTCCCAAATTATTTGAGAAGTAAAGAATGCTCTCGCTTCAAGAACTATCTTAATTCAAATGCTCTGTCTGACAGGTTTCACTTAGGAGTTCAGGCTCTCAACTGCACTTTAACTACTCAAAAAAGAAATCTCTGGTGACACTCCCTCTGCTTAGCCTGGCTGGCTTTTACTTGAACTCTTTTGGATCTCTTTACACATGAAAGCATGTGTACATATTCACTTCTTCCACCCCTCCTTCTTTCTCTGTATGGAGATCACCTGAACTACTTAAATCTTTGATTTAATGTTCATTTCTGATAGCAGTGAAATTTCTTAGATTTGTATTAAAGATGCCATGATATCTAATATCTATAAGTTCTTGTACATTCAGATTTAGCATTTTAACAGGTTTCTTTCTTCACATAGTATCAATGATATTAATTTAGAACTGTTTTTCTGTAATCATACATCTTTGGTTACTGCAGGTATTTACGGTCTTGTGCATTAAGCTCTAAACGTAAGGGTAAGGCAGACTTTCTTCTTTGAGGTGGGACCAAAATGGATAGATGTCTGAGCAGTCATTTAGTTAGAGACTGAAGCAAATTTGGGGAAGTACTTATGCATTTTTTGTGTCCCTTTCTTACAGTGTCAGAGTAATCAAGTTGCTCCTTTGTCCAGGCTTGTTGAGCAATTGTCTAAGTCTGTTAATATAACTAACTACAGAGCAGTTCTAAGACCTCTAATTTTAGCCTTCTATTATTCCTCTTCAAATGTGCATCTTGTCATTTTCAGATATTAGAAATTCTAAATTTCAACATTGAAAGTATCAAACTATCTCTTCTAGTAGTATTTCATTAATTCTTTGTGATTTAATATTTCACTGTTTATAAAAGTAATAAGACATTATAGTGTGAAAAGTACTGTATAAGTTTTATTGTATTGTTTACTACCTGCCTGTTAAGCAGCAGCAGCACTTACTTCTTGTTGATTTTCCAGGAGTGAAAATTAGACATATTTTTCTTACAGGTAAATAATTAGTGGTTTAGGTGAAAAATGAATACAATTTATGTGTCTTCAGTCATGCAGAATATCAAACTTGTAGAATAGATATTTTCAGTTTCTGTCAGAAAACCAGATTATTCTGAATTTAATCCTTTTAACTACAAGTTAACACATATGGATTTATTTTCTGGAATTTCCATAGTACACATGGGAGGCTACAACAGCAAGCATATTAGCCCTGGAAAGTCCTCATATTTTCTGAAAATATAAAATGTTTTTGAGACTTTCAGAAAAAAATTTAAAGCAGAGGTAATGGCCTAAATGCTTTCTATATGTACACCTGAACTAAGTAACTTAAAATGTCTTAAGTTTTGAATTTCTTAAAGTGACAAAGCTTAGTTCTGCTTAGTGATGTGATCACCCAGTGACAGCACCTTTGCCTTCACACCACGGTACTGATTTTGTGTCTTCCAAAGGCAGATCCTGATGCCCTATATTTTTCCAGTACAATATCACAGAATTTAAATTGCTGACAGAAATGTCCTTATGACCCTTGTGCTTCCAGTTTGTATGCTGGCAATTTTTTTAAAATGCGCAATTTTAAAAAAAGCTTTTTTGTGTTAATCACTACTCTTGTATATGAGGTTTCTAGTCTCCTTCAGCACCACCTGTAGTCAAAGAGAAAGAAGATTCTGGGCAGAACAACTCAGAGCCCCTATGTTCTGTTGCTGTTCTGGGCCATCTTGAATCACAGAATCATAGAATAGTTAAAGTTGGAAAGGAACTAAGATCATCTAGTTCCAACTGCCCTGCCATGGGCAGGGAGACCTCACACTTGGGAGACCGTGTCACCCAAGGCTCTGTCCAACCCAGCCTTGAACACTGCCAGGGATGGAGCATTCACAACTTTTTGGGCAACTTCTTCGGGCAACTTCTTCGGGCAACTTCTTCCAGTGCCTCACCACCCTCAGAGTAAAGAATTTCTTCCTTATGTCTAAGCTAAACTTCCCCTGTTTAAGTTTAAATCCATTACCCCTTGTCCTATTGCTACAGTCCCTGTCGAGGAGTCCCTCTCCAGCATCCTTGTATGACCTGTTCAGATACTGTAAAGCTGCTATGAAGTCTCCAAGCAGTCTTTTCTTCTCCAGGCTGAACAGCCCCAACTTTTTCAGCCTATCTTCATATGGGAGGTGCTGCAGCCCACTATCATCCTCGTGGATCCCTTTCCCCACTCACTGTAATCTACAAACCAACCAGGTGAGGTGCCTGAAGTTGAACTGTACGAATGCTTTGTCCATGTTTCATGACAGTTGACTTCAAGACTGTTGTTTAGTAAACATCCCTAGGAAAAAATATTGACCCAAATTTTGTTTAAGACCTAACATGAAGATATTTTATGGATGTCTGAGTTGAATAGAGTTCAGGCAGAATTTTTTCCCCATATGTTTGTATTTGTGTGGAACAAGAATGTGAATTCAGTCACATCTACTTCCCAGCATTTTGGGTTTCTAGAAATTAGCACAAAGAATAATCCCATGTTATGGGTAGAGTTTTAATGTTCTTTGCAATTAAAGTAGTTCTTGATTACATTCAAGCAAAAACTATTCTTTGGCAGTGTAGTGAAACATTAGAGAATTCTCTTCAAATTAGTAACAGAAATTGAATGACAGGACAAATTAAAAAGAGGCAGGAGGGGGTGAAATATTTTATTTAAAAAATACTCCATAAAGACAAACATGCAGTAAATTAGCAAGTGTGCTCTCACAGTTATTCATGGAAGCATGTTTGAAAAAAAAAAAAAACATGGGGTTGTTTTGTTTATTATTTGGCAGAATTTTCCAGTGCTTTGTCAGTTTTCCACAGGCTGCTGTGCATAGTGCTGCTTGGGAGGATCACCAGAAATCTTTGAGGAAGCCTTCACAAATGGTGAACCAGACATGGAAGAATGCAGCCAGAATGACAGTGCAAGGCAACAAGCTCAAAGCTGGGCATTCCTTTTGAAAGACTCTCTACCCTGAAGGCATAATCTTGAGCAGTTTATGTATGAAGTGAGAAAATTATAGAGATCCATGGATCTACCTGCATCCCTCAAAAACTGCAGTTAAAAGTGCAAACCAAACTCCCTTTATATTTGCAGCTGGTGGTATTAATTTATGTCATTTAGATTAATAGCAGTTGTTGTTTAACAATAGCTGTTGATAAACTAGCATTGTTATAACAATATGCAAAAAACTGCATCTAAACTCTGGGGTGCGGTGAGAGAGGGTGACAGGGAGAAAAGCCAAACACTTCACCATGTTGTGTGTATATATATATATATATGTATGTGTATATATATAAAAAAAGAATTTTTGTGTATGTGTATATATATATACACACATATACATATATATATTCCTCTGTCCACACGTAGAAATGATGACTTCAGTATGTTTATTGGGAGTGGTGAAAAACAACCACTTGCAAATTAAGTGAGACAAGGAACAACAGATTGGAGCTGTATATTTTTTTTAAATGTTGCTTCCAACCACAGTGTAAGTGTTAGAAAGGAGGGGTAGCTTTTTTTGGAAATATATTGGCTTTTATTGCAATAAATGCTTCTGGCTCAAAAACATCCATAGTTTAACCTGGTAACCTGTGAGAAGTAGAAGGGCATATGCTGGCAGAAGAGAGCAGAGCTGTGAAAAGTATCTGTCCTTAGGACCTGTCTATCTTTCTGTTCATAATAAAAGCAAGAGAAAAAAGTAGCAGTGTTATCAGTACACTTCTGCAAGTGAATTAGCTAGCACAGATTTGATAAAGCTTATAAACTCTCTAGAGCAATCGTGACAGTTTGCTGGCTTGGGCTTTGTCTGCTGCCAGTTACTCCTTGCTAGTGGCACTCTTTATTTATGCTTCAGTACCACGTTATCCTCTGGGCTTCAAACAGAAGGGACCTGTCTGTAAGTGTTTTGGTTGTAGTGTTAAAAAATAAGAGTGCAGCAAAACACATGCAACAGTGCCCAAGATCCGTTTCAGCCAGTTTCCCTTCTCGTGGTGTTGCTTCCTTGTGACTATTCAGTACACACAGAGCGTGGCTGAGGTGGAATATGTCTGCCTTCCACTAGAGAGTGTCACAGAGTTATTTGAATGAATGGAAATGGATGCATGATCTGACTTGCTGTGGGTTAAATGCAAAATGGTATGACCTCAAGGAGAGGAGATAGGTGTGCCTGACCACATGTTTTCCATTTTCTACCACTGTCATTCATCCTTCACTCTGCACCTAAAAATTAACATAGTTGCAGGAGGCAGCCACATTTTAATACAGTTCTTTATCCATTTGACAATGTGTACACATTAATGCTATGGTAAATACAGAATCTGATGCCTTTTCCTCTCTTTTCTATTCAAATGAAATATATACTCCAAAATGGTAACAGAATTTTGGGGTCAATTATCACGTGTGTGCTCACAGCACAAGGCATTGGCAAATAGAGTTTAGATTTTGGATCACCTGATGTAAAATTCTCCACATGGGAATCTTGGAAAGGAAGTTCCAGTCCATTAGCAGATTTTCATATCTGGACTGAAGATGTATATGCATAAGTAGAGAAATTGAAAAATGGTGTTAAGTAGTCAGAAAGTCTCCAAAGGGAAATCTGGACAAGAAGCTACAGTAATAGCATTAGATGGCTATTATTATAAAAAGAAAAGAGAATAACTTAAAACTTAGGACAGTAGTAATGCTCCAAATGCATAAAGGTAATTTCTTTAGCCTCTGAAATTTTATATAGAAATACAAACACCGAAAGTATTGTTCTTCAGATGTGTAATGTCATTGAATAACTGCCATTCATTTTCCTAAAGATCTACCCATGAAGATACTTTATTTAAAAAAATAAATTAAAAGTGTAAATACTATGTTGACCCACCATAGTGCTTAAAATGGGGTTTAGTTTAGGTAAATTCTCTTCTCCCTGAATTCCAGCAAACTCTGCAATTCGGCTATTTTCTGTTGCAAAGAACTGATCCCTCCTTTTTTCTAGGTTTGTGGCCCATGGCCAACATCTTTGTCCTGTGTACTCTGTTTTCCTTCTGCTTTAATGAATGTGATATCTCAGGTGACAGCAGCTGAGAATCTGGCCTTTGATCCCATCCTCTTTCCACATCTGAGGACATACAGAAACCTCAGCAGACACACCTTTATTCCCAGATGATTTCCAGATCATAGGAAGAATTTTAAAGGGTATGTAAAACTCTAAGACAGAAGAATCAGGGGCAGTTGGGCTCAAAAGCCTAATTTCCTTACATTTTCCTTGAGAAAACATGAGGCTAAAGGGAAGAATCAGGGGCTTAAGCACCCCTCAGTTATACCAGCAGTTGTTAACATACCACAGCTGAAGGGGTCTATGAGACCTAAGTGCAGAGTGATAAAAAGGGATTTCTCTTGAAGTTAAGACAAAGCAAGTAGTACAGTGAGAGCAATTATGTCAGATCCTACTATAGGGAGCTGAGCAGTAAGCTAGACTTGTAATGTCATTAAGAAACTCTAAGGTCATCAAAGATCCTATGATATATCTTTATAAGGTTACATGTACTTATCTGTGATAATCTCAGATTTTGTTCTTAAAAACTTACAATTTGTTTTAGCTATTTGAATATCTCTGCAGTTAGCTCACCATTGTATTTAAACCTTTCCCTGAACTAAAGTAACTTTGACAGATGGCTTATACATCCATACTATGTGCACTTTTATTGCATGAGGGATTTCTAGTAGTCAACAGAAGTTCCTTCCTGAGGACCTGAAGAGAGTGTGATCTAACTCTTTCAAGTTAATCATGAACCACAGAGCGAGCACTGAGTAAACTGATAGCATAAATTGAAAGGTCACAGCCTGTATTGAGAGAGAAGCTGTAGTATTTCCCTCTTAAAAGAGATATGACAATTCATTTTGATCTCTGTCATAGAGGTATAGGTGACTGAAAGCGGGAAGGTGAGAGTTCAGCAAATGGAACTGGGTACCTCAGCCTGCATATCTCATGCTCACCACTCCCATGCCCCTCACAGCAGAAAGCAGATGCAGTTTCAGGCTATGTCAAAGCTCTGTGTTCATCCCTTTTCTTTGGCTGCAATTCATTGAATCCTTATGTGTGTGCCACAGCGGGCTTGGGGAAATCTGTATGAGGAAAAGGCTGAAGAAACATCTTTGGATTTCTCATGGGATCAAAGGATTCCTTAGGCCTTGCATTCTGTGTGACATGGATGCATGTGTGTATTTGTCTGTCATGTACATAACTGATGGGGAAGCAGAAAATGGAGCTTGGAAATATTAATATCCACAATGTATTAGAATTTGATCATACTAGCAGAATCTGTAAGGTAACAAGTGTATGTCTGTGTCAGGATAAGATGATCATCCAGAAATAATAGAATTTGCGTTTCAATATATGAAAACTGTAAAGGTGTGAAGCCAGGATACGTATTTATCTGTTCTTTTTTCCCCCTTGAAATATCTCTTTGTGTCAGGTGTTGTATATCCTCCAGTCATTAAAGCTACTAGTTTAAACAGGAATAGATATGTAGAAGCATATTCATGCTGTACACTCTAGGGCAGGTGAGCACTAAATTTACCTCCAAGTGCTTTAAATGTCAAATAAGATTAACCATCCGCTAATCCATCTAACAATTTAGCAATGATTTTGCATAATAGACAAAGTAACCCCTTTGCTGCCTGATAGTTGTTCAGCATATGGCTATTTAAAACAAGCACATGTTGGATGATGGGACCAGTTTACATGCAATGTACTGTTCCACATAACCTTTGCCTTGATGAACAGCAAACATTGCCCAAAGAATCCCACAGAAAGATCACTAAGTGGTTTACAGACATTAATGGCCAGGCACTAATGTACCCACTCCTGTATTTAGATGAAGAAAACAGTAATATGTGTGTTTAAAGACCACAAATGTTGCTAGATTTTTGCAGAAATAACAGTAAGAACAAACTATGATAACTGAAAAGTTGGTCCACTATTAAAAAGAAGCACAAGGAAAGGAGGGAGGAATATTCTTTTTTGCATCTATAACAAGACCTCATAAGTGTAGCACAGTTCTTCCTGGTTGAGGGAAAAAAGACGCTCCCTGTTTCCTCAGCTTCAGGAACCAAGTTGTAATTCCTGATCTATAGTGGTAGGCTACAGGAAAAGGAAATGAATATTGCACAGGGATTCAAATAACTGTAGAATACACTGGATTTTGGAGGAGACAAAGCTTTTACACCTTAAAAAGGAGTCAGATCAATTAGATTTTCCTATGACAAAACAAAGCATGTCTTTAATCAGAGTTGTCTCACTGTCCTGGGAGAAATTTGAATTTGAACCCATATCTAAAAAGCCACCTGGGTATATCTTGCAAAAGACATCTTGATGTAAAGAAATGGTATTGTTGCCGTTGGCCTAAGAAGGGTCTCTCATCACACTTTATCTTGGGATCTAATTAACATTCAGGAAAAATGTCATTATTACTACCTATTTAAAATGCAAGCAGCTGCTAGTAGTATTTTCTTAACAGTCTTTTGTTTCAAACCTCAAAAATAGTTATATGTTGGAGAAGCATAAAAACTTGAATTCATAAAAAAAATATTATGAAAATACTGAACAGGACAGTTGGATACTTTAAAAATTGTAGGAAGGTGAATCACATTAGAAAGTGCAGTTGCATAAAAGGGCACAGAGGTAGAAGTTGGTGCTGTTTAGGGCAGGCGAAGGAAATGAGCCTTCACCTGTGCTGATTGTGCCTAAGGTCTCTGTGCCATGCGGCCAGAGAAGGAGACAGCATGTGAATGCCTGTCCTCCACTGCTGTGGAATGCTTTCAAAGCCTGCGGTCCATTGTCCAAGAAGGACTGTATTATTCAGCCAAATATTCCAACTCAAGCAGAGCAAGATTTCCCACCCTGCATCCAAACAAAATGAAGTCAGCTTTGACTCTGCAAAATGTCGATGAATTCTTCAGAGTAAATCAGCCCTGTCAGTCTGATGCGGAACTGTCACCTACTTGTGACATAATATAATATGAAATGATATTGAACAACACGCATTTGGCACTAAATTGTTAGCGGGTTTTAGCTTTGACAGCAGCAAGTTTATTGCTTTAATCCCAAGGTCTTTTAACCCTCTTTGACATAAATTGAGGTTGGCTTTTGTGAGAAAACTCCACTTTACTCTCTCTTCCTTTACCTAAAACTGCTTTTAACAATTTATGCTCATACATCAGACACTCATTTTGAGTGACAAAAAGAAAAAAGATCTATTAGAATAGAAGGAAAAAAGGGTCAATTTAGGTTAAGCAGTGTATGCCTCTTTTGGTAGGCATGTCACAGCTTTCTTCAGGTGAAAGTGAATTTTAAGTTTTAATGCTGTATGGCTGTAGCAAAATAAAACAAATCTCTGACAAAAAGAGAATAAGTATTGCTGGAGAATGGCTGATAACCTGCCACAAGACTATTGATGCAATTTAATTTATTCCTAAACCCATGTCCATTTTGAACCTTTTCTTAAAAGATCTAAGGATTTTCTTCTTTATCCAAACACTGTAGAGAGACTAGTTTGAGCAAGGGTGGCATGGACAAATACAGATGTATAGAATAGATACTATGTACACACAGTTCTGCTGAATAGTATAGCTGGCTGATAGCACATAATTTCATATTTCACTTTTTTGGGACACCTTGTTTAGTTTGATAAGTAAGTACACATTGTCATCAGTGCTCTGATAATCCCGTCATAGAAATACATCATATATGAACTGTAACATCAATAACACAGGACACTTTTATCACCCTTGTTTTTCTATGCTCAATTACTGTATGATGCTTACTTATAACGTTGTTTTGAAATCATTTCTTTATTACATTTAAAGCTCAGCTGCATCTGCCCTTGAACTGTGTAATAATGGAGTGTGAACACATTCTCAGCATATTTACAAATTATTTTTTTAAATGTTTTCTTTGTTCTCAATAGGGAAGAGTATATTATTCATCTACCATCATTTTTACAAAAAAATAAGGAAAATAAGAGACAAATGGAAACTTTTGTTTCTCTCCAAATGTGAGCATTTTAAAAGTTTTTACAAATTGCCCTTTTGCCTCTTCTAAACCCCCATTTTTCTGTTTTTCTTACTTTATGTAATTTTTCTTATTTATGTTATTTCACTGTTATTATCTACAACTTGCTCATAGCAATTTTGCTCCTGGCTAATGTTTAATATATTCCATGAGTGTCAAAAAGTATACATTATGTGATTTCCCACAGATTTGTGTCTTGTTTCTTTCACATCTCTCCTCAAAGTAATAATATAATTTCCTTTGTGGCTTTTGGTGTCCTCTCCACTCCAGCACTTTCAACTCCTTCTTCATATCCCTTTTTTGCTCCATATTTTCCAACTCTTTTACCATAATACCTTTGGCTGGCTGCCTAGAGTTGACCGATGCACTGCTTGTCTACTCAGTTTATGTTCCTCACAGAATGAATACAGAATTAATACCAATGAATAAATACAAATGATTAATAAACTTCACTGGATTTTTATTTTGGGAATTCCGTCTCCCAAATCAGGAAAATATCAAAGTAGAGAAAATGTTTTTAGACATTCTATAACTAATAGAGTTATTTTGCTTCATAGATATATTATACAGAAAATTATTACAATGTTTCTATAGATTATAGCATTCTGTGATATGCTGATAGCTATGTTATATTCTAAGCACATCTTGGTTTACACCAAGATTAAGCCAAAATAATATTAATTTTGAATGTTATCCACATTTTCCAGCCTTGTCATCTGGTTTCTTTTTTATTCATCCTTCTCCTTATGTGTCCTTTGATTTTAATGCAGGATATGCCTAGCTGCTGATGCAAATTCTGACTTCCCTAAAACCAAGAACAGTGATTTCTTAATCAGTATTTGGCCCTACAGAGTGACTGCACCTGCCAGAGCACAGCACACTGCCTTCATCAGGAGCTGTCCTTTGTTAGGTCCTGTACCACGGCAGCACTCTTCAGCAGAGAGCAAGGGAGCAGGGCTCCTACAGCACTGCCCTGACTCTTTAAGCATTTCATACCGGCAGCCCTTGCAGTTTCCCTCCTTCTGTTACAGTTGTAAGTATATATTCCACCGCATTTCCAAATCCTGACAGAATGAAACTTGGGGAATTGGGAAAATGGGGTTAGTATATGAATTGTGATCTTGTACATGCAATAAAAAGCTCTATCAGTGGGCATTCCACAGCTGAACTATCCTCATGTTGTTTGTATTTTTATGGACACTGTTATAACTATAGTCAAGTATGATTTAACTTTAAAAGGGATGCTGTAACAGTGTTCAAATCCAGAGCTGCCATAATCTTTTGTGGTAAATCTTTTTAGTTTTTATCTAGCTTTTAAAAAGAAAAGTAATACAAGGGAATAATAATGGATACATAGAAGCTGAGCCTGCAATGACTTGCCAATCCATCCTTTTTTTCTGGTTTTGCATATATGAAAACTTTTCTGAGCATAATGTTTTTGACCATTGTTTTCTTCTTCTACATTGCATCAAACAAGCATCCTTTATAAAATGTAGAGCTCATTGTGTAACCTAATTTCTACAAATACCACGTATGCAATTCTGAGATTTCTGTTGCTTACACATTTCAGTAACACAATTTCATTCTAACTGTTATTAATGTACAAGTTACATTTGCTTTTAAAACCTGATTCAAATTAATGAAGGTTATTTTTGGTTTTAAACATTAAATGTATTCAAAATCAATATCTTATTTTGATTCTAGATGCTCTGTGGTGCAAAACAGGAGATGGTGGCTGCTTTGGTCATTGTCGCTAGTTCTGCATGAGGCCTTAGCAGACTTGCTTAGATTTTCCCAATCTTTTTGTTTACCTTTAATTTCCTGTCCCTTGTTTGGTTTATTTCATTAATGTTTGTAAACCGGTTTTAGATACTTACATGGAAAGCGTTGAATAAGTGTTAAGTGCTATTTGCTGTTAGGACTGAAAGTAGACATTAGCTGTCACTGTCATAGAGGTAACACATCGATGATTTTCAGGTTTTATAAATAAACGGGCCATTCTGATGGATATTTGGCAATAGCTATGCAATTAAATAATTTAGCTCAGCACAAATAGAGTCTTGTAGCTAAAATGTTTAATGAGAATCTCAGAAGTTTGATTTTGCAGCACAGGACAGTGAAATTTCAAGCTTAAAACATATCCCAGTGCCCATTTCTTAGCATTCCTGTCTTAGAAAAAAGCCGTAAGCAAAATATTCTTCATTCCTTCAAGGCATTCCCTGAGGGCTTGCCTGCCCTAAATAATTATACAGCCTTAAAACAGTTGTCAGCCGCCACAGTCAGGACTGCTATCCCTTACAATTTTATCGAGAACCTTGTGATAGCTGCTGCGAGTTTCAGAGCCCTGCCTTTGGAGTCGTAACCCTACAAGATGTACAGAGTGAGCTTTGTTAAATGAGTGGAAGATTCAGGCTCCCTGTTGTTAATAAAAGCTTGAAAATGCAGAACGAAAAGAATCAAGCTCTCAGTTGGTGACGTCCTCTTGCCTTCTCTTGTTATTTTAGCAATTCCTAGCTTTTTAAGCTATATCTCCTAATTTCTCTTTATTTCTGCTTATTTAAGTCACTGTTGGCCATTTGGGGCGAGGTTGTGCCTGTTGCTGAGTGTCTGGTCACAATATTAGATAGTCTCACAACAGCCCCTTTTCACCTTTCTCATACCTGTTTTGTTAGTGTTAGTTCAGCAGCAGGAACATCTTCTGTCCGTGAGTACCCTCCATTTTGCCCTGCTCTTGAAGAAGCTCCTGTTCCTTAATTCAGTGACGTCTGTACTATACTAATGTGACCTAAATTTGTATAGGGACTGTTTAAATCTGCAGTAGCCAATCTGGGTAACAGTAACTCCATTTACCTTAATTCCCTAGGTATAACTAAGACTGGCTACTATGGAGATGTAACTGAAAAGGACTGACAGATTTGGATGCTTAATTATTATAATTAAAGCATGTTTGTGAATGGTTTAACTTTCTGATTTAGAAGAGCTTCAGAGGCTGAGGAAAATACCCAACAGAATATTGCCCTTGCCTTTTGGTAGTGCCTAGGCCACCACTGGTGTTTGGTTGCTTCTACTCTAAGCCCTCCACCTGGCTGCCCTGGTCAGGAAGAGAAAAAGGAAAAAAAAAAAAAAAAAAAAAAAGGGCCAATGAAATATACCCAGTAAATTGTTCTGCTGTTTTCTCTTACTGGGCAGCCTTTTGCTAGTGCATTTTTGACTGAGGTTGTGGAGAGACAATGTATGTCTGGAATTTAAACTAAACCCATCCCTCTCTTTGGAATTCCTACTTCTTGTTTAGCTGCTTATATGAGGTGGAAAATTGCTCCACTGCTGCTGGTAGTAGGGTATGAAGTACTGATTCAATTTTTTGGTTCTAGGGAATTATTTTATGTTGGTTTTTCTTTTTCTCCTGAAATCTTATTCCATAGGCTATCCAGGCTGGAAACAGAGGTTTGTTTCCCTATGCAAGTTCAAGTAAGTAGACTGCTTAAGTTGGCATAACTTTATGTAAATTAATAAATGATATTTCTAAGCAGTTGATCTTGGGCAGAGGGCAGAGAGCAATTGTTACCTTTATTTCTAATTCAGGATTTTTGTCTCTGTAGAGAGATATGGGTTGGAGCGGCTTCAGGATTTAGCCCTTCATGAGAACAAGGATATGCTGCCTTTGCCCACATTTTGCTGAAGCATAGATCCAGCGGGACAGGTGTTCACACATACCCCAGTAGCGAAAGGGGATTGATTGTATTTACACAGTGCTACCGTGATGCGGGTGCACAGGGATGACATAGCACAGGGAACCAAAATGTCTATGGTCACAAAGAGTATGTTAAATAACAACATATTTAGTCACTCCTCAAATCAGAAATTAGAAGAAAAATCTTTTCCTGTTCAGCATTTTTTTTGGTCCATGGCTTTCCTGACCAGATCTTAGGTGCAACTAATAACAGGAATCTGGTCCTAAACCAAGTGCGACTGTTCTGAGAATGGAGATGAATGAGTCCTCATACAGTCTTTCTTTTACTAAGGGAAAATTTCTGATTGGCTGATGTGGTATCCCCAGACACTTGTTCTGCATGTAGTGCAAATGTACTGTAAGTTTTTCCAAAATTCTTAAAGCTTCAAATTCTTCTCATCATTGTGGGAATTTATTTGATTCCTGGGTGATTTGGATGCATCTAACTTTTTCCTTTGTTATTAAAAAAAAGTAATCAATATCACAGTCAACAAATAATATCAGAGCTGAAAAACAACAAAAAAAGCAGGATGAATAAAGGTGACAAGAAAGGAGGAGACAGAAGTATTAAAAAGTATTGTAGATAAAGAACTGTTGACTGCTACTCTTGTAAATATTTCAAAACATAGATCCAATGTTATATGGGTCACTAAAACTACTGTAAATACACCAGCTGAATCCCAAATACATCATTCTCAATCCCTGGCAAAGACAAAACAATGCAGCTATAATATACCCTTTGTCATCCCTTGCAGACTTAGATTTAGCTGCAGAGCAAAATGACTGCAGATAGAATATTCAACTATAGGAAAGAAAAAAGAAACTGAAGCCTATCCTGCTGTCCAGTTTTCTATGTAGCAGATACTGTAGTATAGCAGTAGATCCCTGGGACCTTGAACTTCTCTTTATTTCTTTCTGGTTAAGCTGTAAAAGCTGATCAAACTTTCCATAGCTTGTTGGAAACTAATTCCATGGCTTACTATATCTGCAAATTTAGAAGAAATTATTCCTATGGTTTGTAGTAAATCAGTTTTAAAAGTCTTTTCATATTCATCTGTGGAGGGCAGGCTCTCAGTGATAGATCCCATCTCGTACTGGGTTCACTGCACTATTTTTGTAGTGGTGGAGAAAAAAAATACAAGTCAAGTGTCCCTTCTCTGGAAAGGAAAGACACTGCACCTGAAGTTTTATAGCCAAGGATAAGATTATGCTATAGCTTTTGTGTCCCCATATCATAAATTACTAACTTTTGTGGGGGTGTTTTTTGTATTGTGATTGGGTTTTGGTGGTGTTTTTTTGTTTTTTTGTTATTGTTTTGGTTTTTGGTATTTTTGTTAATAAGGCTTTAGCTCCCATTACCTATATTATTTTGTGTTTGAGTGTAAGCATTTAGCTTTATTCCGGTTGGGTTATAGAGGGATGCTGTCTGTGGTCGTCAATCTGAGTAGTGCATGATTGTGGGAATATGGTAGGTTGATAAAGCCTCTAATAGCACTGAAAGAATGAGGTTCAGAAAAAGCTTATGAAGAACAGAATGACCCACAATGTCAGAAATCAGTTTTCCAGACTGCATTTAGGAGGCAAAAATTCTTGTCCTTCACTGGATCCTTCAGCCTTACAGTCTAAGCAAATTTTTCCTGTTTTAAGATAACTCTCTAGTATCCTTCCTCAGCAATAACTGCATGAACAAAGATGTTTGTTCAGAAAAGACTAATGAAATACTGCAAACAAAGCCTAAAAAACTACTTCTTTCACAGATCTCTCCTGCTTTCCTTATCCTTACTCCAAAAAGCCTAGTCTATAACCACTGTTAGCAGAGGAATTTTAAGAACTTTTGTCTCAATGTGAAGGTTTAATGTTCATTAGCACATTTGCTTAAAGTAGGTCAGTAAAAAGTGATTGAGTCCAAATCCCACATGTTTAGACATTTTATCTTAAATCTCAGCAGGGGAAATACAGTTCATACTTACCTCTGCTGCTTTTCTGTGTTTCCTGACTAAGCATGGAATTTTCTATAGTTTCACCCTTCAAGTTGAGCAAAGTGGCTCTGCTGTTAGTTGGATCCTATAGAGGAACAGAGGGGGAGGAGGCAAGTATGGTGTGGGAGGAGGGTAAGCATAGAGAGGCTGTTGTCTTCTGTTTTCCTGCAGGGTTTGTCTAACAGTTAACTGGATTAATGAAACACCTGGCATAGATGCAATTAACTATTTTGTTGTTGAAGCTGAGAACTACAGAATGAAAAAGTTTGTGTTTTTTTTTTTGTTTTGTTTTTTTTTTTTTTTTTTTTTTAAATAAAACCCCCAAAATCCAAACAACAAAATCCCACAACTTCTGTTTTGTCAGCAAAGGATGCTGTTGCCAATTATGATTGTAATATCAAGTAATCTTCAATACTTCTCCATTTATATCAATATATTCAGTAATACCCTTTATAGAATCAGTATTAACTTTGCAAAACAGGGA
>NC_137742.1:92985959-93090959 GCF_963264785.1 Psittacula echo | reverse complement strand
TGAGTATTCCAGTGAGACACTGGCACAGGCTGCCCAGAGAAGCTGTGCCTGCTCCATTCCTGGCAGTGTTCAAGGCCAGATTGGACAGGGCTTGGAGCAACTTGGTCTAGTGAAAGATGTCTAGGCCCATGACAGGGGGTTAGAATTAGATGAGATAAAGGTCCCTTCCAACCCAAACCAGTCTGGGATTCTTTGATTTGTGGAATGGACATTTATTCTTTAGTAACTAGACTGAGATTATTAAATTATTTCACAAGAGCCATGAAATGTCATGGAACTACTTTCAGGCATATGGCTTGAAGTACTATTTGAAGGAGTCTTGTGATTTTTTTAATTTTTCTTTTTAATTTTTGTAATTATTTAGTGAAATTTATTTTTTTAAAAGAACTGTGTTCTGTATAGTAAAACAAACAAACAAACAGCTGTCACAACTCCTGCTGATTGACGGCTGTTCAGCATCCTGACAAAGAAAAATCTGAGACTCAGTGGAAACAGAAACCAACTTTCTGGACCAGTAGGCAGTGCCAGTAAGCGAGAGGTAAAGCAGGCTGAAGGAATACTGCTGGAGAGCCGCTGTTGCCTGTAAGAAATGTGCACAGTGAATGTAAACATTTCTAGAACATCAGGGCTGCATGTTTCCCTCTGTTCGCTTGCCTGTGTACTATGGTGGATGTATAGCCAGCTGGTGCATTGAGGTAACAGGTGCAAGGTAGAGGCAACAAAACACCTTTCGTAAGAAATCTTCAGTTCTTTTCAGGCTATGATGGACCAGATCCACACAAGGAGGCTATCAGGTTTCTGTTGTTTGATTGATTGAATGTAGAATAGGTCAGTCAGATTCAGGAGTCAGAGCACTGGATCTTTTCAGATTAACAGAGCTTGTAATTACAAGCCAGTTCCACAAGTTTAAGATTACTTGTAGATCTAAAATTGTAGCTTTATTGACAAGCGATCAACTACCAATGTATTCTCTTCCTATTTCATAAAAGGCATAAAATTTGAGTATCTTCTCTTTCCTTTGTAATCACAATTGAAGATGATTGGGAGGGATAACGAACCAAGGTGGCTTTCAAAGTAACCCTTCCATTACAAGAAAAAAACCCTCAAAAACTCTCAGAACTTTTGCTCAGACAGTCTGTTTTAATAGGCATAATGTATAAATTGCTTTGATAACCATATTCCTCCACTACCTTTATATTTTGAAGTATTCACTCTAGCTTTAATTTTATTAATGTATTTCTTTTATCTTTCATCTGAATAGTGTTCTGTATGTAAAGTGACCAAATGTGATTAATGATGAATAGATTAAGATGGGACAGGGTATTTGAAAAATGACTTAAGTAGTGCATGTAAGTCACTGGCTATAGTCCCAAAATGCAAATTCTGGTTAAGTTAATGACTGGAAAATAATGATGGCACTAGTGTATGAATTCTGCTTTATTTGAAATTGCTTTATAAACAATAAATAATTATCATTTTACATTAGGACTAGTTATTTCTATAGGCATTGGTGCTTTATGGTCAAAAGTATAAATATAATTGACATATGTTTATGATTTCCTTGCTGTCCAGAGTTTGTAATAGTTTTACCTTGCAAGTAGCATGCTGAAGTTCATGTCCCATTAGAAGGTTGGTACTTTATTAAAATGCCTGGAATAATCTCGTTGCAATAGGCAAGTCTGGTTTTTCTGAAAAGATTTTGAACATCCTTTAGGTTGGGATTTCAGGAGGAGGAAATGTGTTAATATGTTCACTCCTGCCTGACAAATGAGCATTATCGTCAATGTGGGTGCACGCTTCCAGTTATTCTTTTTGTAGCTGAAAAGCTTTATAAAAAATAAATTAATAATGCATACTAAGTTATGTCTGCAAGAGACATTTATGTATATATTGCTAGCTTCAAGACTGATTAGATTTACATTTCTTTAAAAATTATTTTTTTCTTGCACATCTATAATGCCTTTAGAATGCACTGCATAATAGAAAAATGCAATCTTGCTTTCAATTGAATACCTGGAAGGAGTGTTTTTTTTCCCACTATTAATATGTACATGTGTTTCCCTAGAGTTTGTGTTATTTTTCCTAAAAGAGACTGTTTTCTTGAATTACCCTAGCCCAAATGTATGCCTCAGGATGTGAAATACAGCAAATAGATGTCCTATTATCATAAGTTGAAAGAGGTCCATTTAATAGTAGCCTGTATTAAACAAGACTCTGCCAACTATACAGTAAGGACTGGTTTTCACCAGAGAACATAAACCATATGTTTTAAACGCAGCTAAAAATGGATGCAGCGTGCTATTTCCTTTCACCTCAGCCTGCAGTGTATTACTTAGATTTGCAAGGCATACCCACCACTAGTACTTAACACTGCTGAAAGAGCCACCCTTCAAGGTTTTTTTAACCACAAAGAAAAGAGAAATATAGTAGCATCGATTGTTAAATCCTGGTGCTTGTTACTCACTGCCCGCACACGAACATCACGCCTTTGTAGCAGTGAGGAGAGTTGGTATTTATCAGGGTTCAGAGCTAGTTCAGCCACACACTTGACAAATTATTTGTGGAATTGTTGTATTCACAGTCACTTAAATAAGAATCTGTCAACACAAGGCTGTGCTTTGTTGCAGCAGGTCTCACCGTTTTTCCTGCGTACTCAAAGAATGATGGATTGGAGGTAATGCAAATTCACTACCATTTTATATGCTGGTGCCTTCTTCATAGACAGGAAACATAGCTCAGTATCATCTTGTAAAATGCCTTAACTGTAAAGGCCTAGTTCAGTGTTGAAAGTGCTTTTTAAAAATGGTATGTTGGAACAGGGAAATGTAATTCAAATATTTTCCTCACGTCTCATTTTAAAGACTGTTGGAGCAGGTGTGCGTTCAGATTTTCCCAGGCTAAATAGGACATATGCTTATCTGTGCTTGGTAATTAAAACAAATTAATAAATACAATTATTTGATTTTATGGCAACTTAAAAGTTAATACTGCTTAATGCCATATTAAATTTAAAGAGCTCATGTAGAATAAAAAAGTGTCCATTTATGTAACTCAGTCGGCATTGCTGATAGTAAATTGTTTTAGTAAATTCATTTTTCCAGCAAGGAATAACTATCTTAAAGCTCTATAACCAGTTCCAAAAGGTGTAGTTCAAAGATAAAAAACACAACCCTTTGACAGAATGGAGCTCACAGTAATAAGTAAAAAACTTATCTATGTTAGCATGTATTTTTTAGGTTGCTGTCCAAAACTGAAATGTTTATCCCGGAACTAAAGGCAGCCACAAAACTCCTGCCACTTTCTATCCCAGTAGAAGTCAGAGCTTTTCCTTGCCCAGCTCCCAAACATGCCACAGTCATGGGGATAGCACAGGAGGCCACCAACAGTCTGGGACAGCACTGGGGGTAGATGTAGGGACCTGGAGCAGCCCTTGAGGATGTCAGAATGAGTAAGGAGATGTAATAGCATGCACTGGACAAGGCTTTTCTGGAAAGTTCTTATCACAGGTAAATAAATGGAGTTATGGGCTATTTATGTTATATCTGTCTCTTACTTTTCCGTTGTTCAGGAAAATTGATATCTCTACACTAGGAAAAAGCCTCTCTTGAGGGAGAGGGCTTTCTCAGAGGCTCCTTTCGAGTGTAAGGAATGAGCTTGCCAAGATCTAAGGACAATCACAAATCTTACCTCAGGTTCAGAGTGTGTTTCTTTTATTTAGGATAATAACAAGCGAATTTCATTATGTGTGTATATAAATGTTTTTTTAAACAATCAACAACAACTTTTTGAGAACAAACACATGACAAACACTATTCACTTGATGCAATGCCATAATGGGAGGCACAGAACAGTGTACTATTGAAACCTCAGTAGATGATAGTAGGTGCTAGTGAAGTCTATATTTCCATACACTTCATGTAAGCCAGCTTTTAAAACTAGACACTCTGAGCCTTGGGCTTTCAACTTGGTCTGAGCAGGCACTTTAAATTTCAGTGTATGCTCTTGATTTAAGTATTTAGCTGTTGTGCAAATCTGGGCTGAAGTAAGCTGCACTGCTGCCAATGCTGCTGTTTGACACTGGTGCTTTATCTGTGATAAGAGAACTAATAATATTTACTTTTGAACTGACTGAAAGGAAATGGTTTGACATTGAAGAGCATCGTCTTTCATGTATGCTGCCTGGCCTCTTTCTTTCTAGTTTCTGAGTAACCAATTTTGACTCGCTCTAATTTTATCCCTTATAAAGTATATATTTCTTGAGAACCATTAAAGAATAGTAATTTCAATTTCATGCATGTGAAGGGTGTGAACAGGTAGCTCTACTGGGCAGCATCTTTGACCCTTTTTCATTCACCAATGAATCCTGCTGAAGAGCAGAGCAGGGGGCTGCCAGTCATGCAGATATCTCTGCAATGGCTATCTGCATTCAAAGAAGTATCTGAAAACGTTTAGTTGGCTTTATTTTTAAAATGCCTGTAATACAACATTGTATCTAAATTAATCTGCTCCTATTAGGCTTTCAGAACATTTTTACCTTCTTGTACCTATTTACCTTCAGCCATGACACAGGAGTGCACCCGCATGTGTTTGCTGCAGGGACCAGTGCCCATATTGATGGGGTTGTTTGGGGCACTGTGACTGCAGACACGACTAAACCCTGTTGGAGAGGTTGGTCATGACATCTTTGTTATCTCGGCTCTCTTTAGCCTTGTGGGGAGGCATCTGTTTGGCAGAGCCCCTGCAAGGGCTGCGCTCTGCAGCCTTGCCGAGTATTCAGACTTTTACAGTATTTCCCCTAGCAGCCTTTCAAAGCATTTGGAAGCACAGTGCAATTTCAAAGACTACAGATTGACTTACAGTATGGGATATAGTATTTTCACTTGTGTCTAAAAACACTGTTGTGTGGCCAAAAATTGAATCGCCAAGAAATCACACATGGTTCACAACACAGCTCTTTGATAACATTAAAAGTATATGTAATATTTTGAAATCACTGGCCAATTATTTCTAATAGTTTCATGATAATTTATGTAGAGAATCTCTCTGTTGGATTTGTTCCTGCTTTGATCTAAATGTATTTTTGAACACTCTGTCAAACATACCCATTTGGCACCTATTTTGTTTCACTAAGTTTCTTTAGTATGTCCCGATCTCTTGCCAATGTATTTGCAGAGCATATTTTGACAGCTTTGTCACCAAATTTGTTACTTCTTGTGTTTGGAATGGGTATCAAATTGCAGCTATTAATATGTGTTTCCTTTTGGTATAGACTCAACTGGATAATACCTTTGTCTTCTCCAATGATGAATATAATAATGTGAGTGAATATTATTTTTTTATTCATTTAAAATGTTACTAACATTTTAAAATTACAAATCTTTTATAAATGCGTAGTTTGGGTTTTATGTTTGCAGCTAAAAGGATCCTGAGCCAAATATCCTTAAACTTTAAAGAGTTGTGATCTTACCTTTCTTACCCAAACTTTATAATAATAGAAATAGTACAGATGTGGAGGCAGTAGGTCCTCCATCACTGTACACACATGTGTATGTGTAATGTATATGTATAATTTTAATTCAATATGCTTGGAATAAATAGGCTATTGAATTTCAATTTATTGTGCTCATTTATAAAGTAGTTTTCCTATGGAGTTTGTTAGAGTCGAATGATAATGGTTTATATAAGGCTTAACATAATTTTTTCTTTCATGTTTTTCTTAATATGTTATTTCTACATTAAAACGGATGACAAGATAATGCATGTTGAAATTTAAAAGCCTGCTGACAGTGGCAAGAATGAGGGCTGCTGATCTGGCCTGCCCCAGCAGGAGAGAAGTCCACCACAAGTCTATAGCTTCTTGAGTACTTTTAGTATTTTTGTCAACAAGAAAAAATCTGACCAGTATACTGAGTAAGCCGAGTAACCCTTGTGACAAGAGTGTTGACCTTTTCTTGAGTTTCCCAGCAGGACTCACCAGTAACAAGGAACTTGGAGTAGGAGACATGCCTTTTTTGTTGGTGACTGTGTCTGAACCCTTTGGCACAGGCAGAATCACCAGTTCTGATTCCATGTCTGAGAAAAGGGAGGGAGCTCTCTCAGAGACATCGTATTGGTCTGGGACATTTCTGGCGGCGTGAGTCCCTGCTATTCCCTTTGAATAAGCACTACCTGCAGCCCTGCACTGACTTACTTTCAATTGTCAGTCATAGCACGGGGTGAAGACTCAGACCTCACAGCCCTGGATTCTGTGGGCAGCTAGCTGGCCCTCACTATTCCTATAACATGGTTATTGCCCACTGCATGGCTATTGGTGGCTTTTACCCTCTCTGGGGGTTTGTACACCTAGATATCACCCTAAATCACAGAATCACAGACGGGTTTGGGTTGGAAAGGACCTTAAAGCTCATCCAGTTCCAGTCCCCTACCACAGGCAGGGACACCTTCCACTAGATCCTGTTGCTCTGAGTCTCATCTAACCTGCTAGGGATGTGAATGAACTAACTGGATGTGCATGCTATTTTTCAGATATTGTCCAGCGAAATAGGCTGGAAAAACTTAATGAATTAGTTACCTTTGACAGAGGAAGCTAAATGCAATGTAGAGGACATGTTTTAGAATTCAGTTTAGATAAGGCTTAGTGGTTGCCATAGCTCCTGATTATTATTACTCTGTTGTGAATAGTGTAGTAGATGGAAATACTTTTGGTCAACCTTAAAGGTAATCTTGGATATGGAGCACTGTGCAGTACTTGGAGACAGCACTTTCTTTGAAATGGCAGGTTCCCCTATGAACACTAGAAAACCTCTGCTGCTTCCAAAGGCTCCTTTATGGGCCGCTTCTTAGTGTTCCTTAAAAGATGCTATTCAGTTGGCATAGAGCACTTTGATTTCTTACTGCTGGCAGATAGGTTGTTTACTGTGCTGAATAATACGTATCAAATAGGAAATGAATCCTGAAACAGTTGGTTTCGTTGCAGATAGTAAGCAAGTCCTCTTATTTTTTAAATATAAGGATTGGTTTTAAAATGTCAGCAGTCTTTCTGAACAGATATATTACCTTTTACAGAGATTAGATCAAAATTCTTCAGTAACAACAAAAAAAGTGAAATTATAGATTAATCTAATTATCTTCTATAAAACTGCAATTATGAATCTAAAATAACTGTAGAATAAAAATAAGATTATTTTTCAAAGGGGACTGTCATGTTACATGTGTGAGATCTGTACCTTAATTTCAGTTACTTGTGCAAACTTAGGTATTTCTTTTTTTTTTAATTTTAGATGGCAACTGCTCCATCAGTTCTATAAATTGAACTTAAATTAGAACCAGAATTAATTTTTTTGACAATAAGATTTTATTTAATGTCACAAAAACCATGATAAGTCATACGAATGGAAAACATTCCCAATACAGTTTAGGTTTTAATTCTGAATCTGTGGTCCTATGCAATAATATCTGATTTTTTGACCAATTTCTTTCAGCTTCTCTGAACAAATTGAGACACAGACTACAGTCAGGGTAGAGACACAATCAGGGCATCAGAAGCTCTTCCTCAGAAAGAAATTATATTAACTTAAGATGACAAAAGTAGGATGGCTATTCCATGTCAGCACTAGATATAGCATATGTACTGCATTTTCGGGTAAATTATTTCTCAAGTCTGAAGCCCTGCTTAAGTGAGGCCAGCAATCTTGTGCCAGCTGCCAGCGTTTTGCAGAGAAATAGGAGCAATAGGCCGTAGAAATGGTCTAGTCATAACATACTTTTCTTGCCATTAGAGAAGGGAGTAACATAATAGCTGCTCTGCTAGTTTCATAATACCAAAGAATTTCATACAAAATAGTGAAGGCCAGGGCAAGGTGCAGAACAAGTTAAAATTATAAAGAACGGGCTGACTTCCCATTGATTCAATTTTCTTTTTCGTTGGAAATTTTGCAGTATATATTTTCCTTGTCAAATTTGCTATTGGCCTTCTTTGTTTCATTAAAATTCTGAATTTTTGCCACTTGCTTGAACTTTTTTCACAGAGTCATTACACACTATAAATCAAATGCCCTAATCCAGGCAAAGTAAATCATCAGCTGTTCTGCATAATTTTGTATGGGTGTTAGTAGAAGACTAACTCTTCCAAAAAACTTCTAAGAGCTTGCTAAATGCACAAATAATTTGCTTATTAGAGGTGATATTTATCAAAAAACTCAGAAGAACATATGAACTGGAATATATTTATGGTTATGTTGAAAATGAAGTGACCTGTTGGAGACAGACCTTAGCTCTTGAGAAGAAATGAAATG
The DNA here is from genome assembly GCF_963264785.1 of Psittacula echo. Classification (NCBI taxonomy): domain Eukaryota; kingdom Metazoa; phylum Chordata; class Aves; order Psittaciformes; family Psittacidae; genus Psittacula; species Psittacula echo. Next base: position 93,082,665 of record NC_137742.1, on the reverse strand, counting down.
CTTAGGAAGGTTCTATGAAACACGAAATTACTGTGTACATATAAGAAGTAATAATGTCATCTGTTTTTTTCTGTTTCCTGTTGATTGACTTTTATAGCTTGCAAACATTATGTCGGATTGTAAATTGCAATAAATTTAATCAAGAATTATTTTATTCAGCCTACTAATGAGGAATAATAGCGTATGTATCAATTAGACATGTCAATTTGTGTGAAGAAATAGATTTACAAAAAGATAGTAGGTAAAAAAAATATCATTGGTATCAATTCACTTCATTATTTTTAATTTGCTGTGAATATTGAGTGCTTCCAACATAAAATCATTCCTCAATTAAAATGAAACAGCTGTACTCCTATCAGCTTTTCCTTGCTTGTTGTTGCTTACAGATTAGCAGTTGTCATTGGCTTCAGTCTCATGTCATTTCATTAATTTGCAACCATAAATGGGTAAAAAAATAAAATAATAACAAAAATCTTTGGCTTGTCAATGTACTAAGTAATGTATATAAATTATTTTTTTCAGGTTACACTGGAAGGGGAGAAATACTGTAGTAGCAACGTTTGGGAGGTATCAGAACTGTCCCATCCACTTCTGTTCTTCAGCATCAGCCAAGTGATAGTAGTCGTGAGCACTTTATTCATTCTGGCACTTTTTTATTACTCTGGATTCCTTTTCTTTCCCCCTAGGCAATTTCTAGTAAACTAGATTCTGCAAATGTGCTACAGTGTAAATGGGAAGGATGAATTCTGAATTGGATTGGTCTGTAGCTTGTTTTCACTGTAGGATCTAATGCATCACTCTCCTTCCTTTTACTAGCAAGTCTGTGCTCTTATTTAGTTTTCCATGATATCATCAAGCATATTTATGTTCTTGAGTGACATATGTAGCTTTGTGGTTGTCCTTATTTCTCTTCACATAGGTCAAAAGCCTGACAATAAGAGCACACTTAAGAGAGAGAAGCGTGGGAGCAGCAAAAACTATTTCTACAAGCCCAGATGTGAAAATGTCGTGTATAACTCCTTCTGTTAACTTCTGTTTTTCTAGTAGTAAGTTCTTCATGGCTTTATTTTTAAATTGGTCTACCTTACCTCTTATCACCTTGCTACTATTTTAACAGAAAGTTTAAAAATATATACCTTTTTGAAGGTGTGATATATAAGATATAAAAAGTATGCAGGAAGAATCAATAATTACATGGTTTATTCTTTAGTGGAAAATATTCTCTCTCAGATGACTGTATTTTCAAGAAATGAAGGTAAGCTGTACTTGTGGTTTTTTTTTCTGCATCTGGGTTGCAGGTTTCAATACCTTTAGAACCTACTGACTGAACACGTTTTACCATGGTGTATTTTTACACCATGTGTATTTTTACTGTGGTTGGAGTGGCTGGTCGAGGTTGGTGCAGCCGCTGTGCTTGGGGGTTGAGTAGCACCCGCAGATGCTCTGTCTGTTGCTGCTGAGGTTTGAGTAGCTGCTGTACTTGTCACTGGGGTTGGTGTAGTTGCTGTGCTTGGAGTTGGAGCAGCTGCATTGTCTGTTGTAGTCAGAGTTTGAGTAGCTGCTGTACTTGTCGCTGGGGTTGGTGTAGCTGCTGTACTTGGGTGTTTTGTTACCAGTGAGAGCTTTTTGATAGAATCTCTAAAAGAGAATTCATGCCTGTAGGGAGACTGAACGCATGGGATCTGAATCCTAGTTAACAGTGAATTCTCTATTATAAGAAATAAAAGCTTACAAATGTTTCATCAGGTCTGAAAGTGGAAGTTGACACAAGGTTGTATCAGAGAATTTTAACTAATGATTATTACAATGCTTATCTGCTAATTTTCTTCCCCATAACTAGAATCAGTATGTTGAATATGTGTGAGGTTTTGGAGCTCATGCTAAAATTTTAACTAGCCAAAGACTTATCTGCAATTCACTATTACAGAGGTATCACAGTATCACAGTATGTTAGAGATTGGAAGGGACCTCAAAAGATCATCTAGTCCAATCCCCCTGCCGGAGCAGGAACACCTAGATAAGGTTACATAGGAATGTGTCCAGGCGGGTTTTGAATGTCTCCAGAGAAGGAGACTCCACAATCTCCCTGGGCAGCCTGTTCCAGTGTTCTGTCACCCTCACTGAGAAGAAGTTTCTTCTCAAGTTTAAGTGGAACCTCTTGTGTTCCAGTTTGTACCCATTACCCCCTGTCCTATCATTGTTTGCCACTTAGAAGAGCCTGGCTCCATCCTCGTGACACTCACCCTTCATATATTTATATACCCTAATAAGTTCACCCCTCAGTCTCCTCTTCTCCAAACTGTAGAGACCCAGCTCCCTCAGCCTTTCCTCATAAGGGAGATGCTCCACTCCCTTAATCATCTTTTATTGAAATAATAATAGTAGTAATAATATATAATAGTAAATACATTAACTATGTTTCTTTTATGAATTCACTGAATTGAAGTAGATCATTGTATAAGCTGAACACATTTTTTGATACATCTAGAGTGTTGTTATTTAACATTGAAGATTTTGAGGAAAAAGGCTATATGAGTTTAATGCTGTACTTCTGACTACATATCTACATATTTTAACACTGAGTAAGAAATGTTGGAAATCATGCCTAACATATAAATGTGCTATTTGTAATCTATAATGGCACTACACTGGGACTTCAGGTCATTAATTTATTCCAGGTAATATATCTGTGCAACCTATTGTGCTACATTTGATGTCAAACTTCTTGGGTGTTTTTGGGGAAAGAATTTTCACAGCTGTGCAACAAACATAAGAAAGCTTTCAAAATTATGGGAGGAAACGACAAACAGGAAATTTGTATGACCAGACTGATGCTGAATTTCCTAAATTGTAAATAATTATGAGTTGGGATACTGTTATTTACAAATAAACTTTGTCTTTTATCAGTTAGTATCAACAGTCACTGTCAATCATAGAATCATAGAATCATAGAATAGTTAAGGTTGGAAAGGACCTTAAGATCATCTAGTTCCAACCCCCCTGCCATGGGCAAGGACACCCCACACTAAACCATGCCACCCAAGGCTTTGTTCAACCCGGCCTTGAACACCGCCAAGGATGGAGCACTCACAGCCTCCCTGGGCAACCCATTCCAGTGCCTCACCACCCTCACAGGAAAGAATTTCTTCCTTATATCCAATCTAAACTTCCCCTGTTTAAGTTTGAACCCCTAACCCCTTGTCCTGTCACTACAGTCCCTGATGAAGAGTCCCTCCCCAGCATCCTTGTAGGCCCCCTTCAGATACTGGAAGGCCCCTATGAGGTCTCCACACAGCCTTCTCTTCTCCAGGCTGAACAGCCCCAACTTTCTCAGCCTATCTTCATATGGGAGGTGCTCCAGGCCCTGATCATCCTCGTGGCCCTGCACTGGACTTGTTCCAACAGTTCCATGTCCTTTTTATGTTGAGGACACCAGAACTGCACACAATGCTCCAAGGGAGGTCTCACGAGAGCCGAGTAGAGGGGCAGGATCACCTCCTTCGACCTGCTGGTCACACTCCTCTTGATGCAGCCCAGGATATGGTTGGCTTTCTGGGCTGCGAGCACACACTGAAGCCGGCTCATGTAAAGTTTCTCATCAACCAACACCCCCAAGTCCTTCTCCGCAGGGCTGCTCTGAATCTCTTCTTTGCCCAACCTGTAGCTGTGCCTGTGATTGCTCTGACCCAGGTGTAGGACCTTGCACTTGGCATGGTTAAACTTCATCAGGTTGGCATCAGCCCACCTCACAAGCGTACTGAGGTCCCTCTGGATGGCACCCCTTCCCTCCGGTGTATCAACCGAACCACACAGCTTGGTGTCATCGGCAAACTTGCTGCGGGCGCACTCAATCCCACTGTCCCTGTCACCAACAAAGATGTTGAACAAGACCGGTCCCAATACCGATCCTCGAGGGACACCACTCGTTACCGGTCTCCAGCCGGACATTCAGCCATTGACCACAACTCTTTGCGTGCAGCCACCCAGCCAGTTCTTTATCCACCGAGTGGTCCACCCATCAAATTGATGTCTCTCCAATTTAGAGACAAGGATGTCATGTGGGACATTGTCTTACAGTTTGCACAAGTCCAGGTAGATGACGTCAACTGCTCTGCCCCTGTCCACCAGTTTCGTAGCCCTATCATAGAAGGCCACCAAATTGGTCAGGCAGGATTTCCTCTTAGTGAAGCCATGCTGGCTGTCACCAACCACCTCCTTGTTTTTCATGTGCCTTAGCATTTCTTCCAGGAGAATCTGCTCCAAGATTTTGCCAGGCACAGAGGTGAGACTGACTGGTCTGTAATTCCCCGGGTCATCCATTTTCGCCTTCTTGAAAATGGGGGTTATATTTCCCTTTTTCCAGTCATTGGGAACTTCACCTGACTGCCATGATTTTTCAAATATGATGGCCAGTGGCTTAGCAACTTCATTTGCCAGCTCCTTCAGGACTCGCGGATGGATTTCGTCAGGTCCCATGGACTTGTGTACGTTCAGGTCTTTAAGATGATCTCGAACCAGATCCTCTCCTACAGTGGGCCCAGGGTCTTCATTCTTACAGTCCCTGCATCCGACTTCCAAGACTTGGGTGGCGCGGTCAGAGCCTTTGCCAGTGAAGACCGAGGCAAAGAAGTCATTAAGAAACTCAGCCTTCTCCAAATCCCAGGTAGCCAGTTCTCCTGATGTCTTCTGGAGGGGGTCTACGTTGTCATTAGTCTGTCTTTTATTTGCTACATACCTATAGAATCCCTTCCTGCTATCCTTAACATCCCTAGCCAAGTTCAATTCTAACTGGGCCTTAGCTTTCCTAACCTGGTCCCTAGCTTCCTGGACAACATCCTTGTATTCTTCCCAGGCTGCCTGTCCCTGCTTCCACCTTCTATAAGCCTCTTTTTTCCTTTGAATTTTCCTCAGCAGCTCCTTATCCATCCTTATCCAGGGTCTCCTGGCCCTCCTGCTGCACTTCCTTCTATTTGGGATGCAACACTCCTGAGCTTGGAGGAGGTGATCCTTGAATAACAGCCAATGGTCTTGGGCCCCCCTGCCCTCTAGGGCTGTATCCCATGGAACCTTACTAAGCAGGTTCCTGAAGAGGCCAAAGTCTGCTCTCTTGAAGTCCAGGGCAGTGAGCTTGCTGCACATTCTTCTCACTGTCCCGAGGATCTCGAATTCGACCATCTCGTGGTCACTGCAACCAAGGCTGCCCTGGAGCGTCACATTTCCAACCAGCCCTTCCCTGTTGGTGAGCACGAAGTCAAGCATGACACCTCTCCTTGTTGGCTCCTCTGTTACTTGCAGAAGGAAGTTGTCTTCAACACAGTCGAGGAACCTCCTGGATTGCTTGTGCCATTTTTGTATTTCCTGTTTATATGCTTGAATGTCCTTTAACGTCTGTGTTCTGTGTCTTGTTAGTGTTGGAATTATGTTAAGCAACATGGTTACTGGTTTCATAAATATAATTGTTTTTATAGGTATATAAGAAATTTGACGTTTTTGATGGGTGAACTTTACTGTTCTTTGACATTTAAGAACACCAAGCATCAGAAGGCTCTTTCAGCATACTTAGAGAAGCACAAGTTAAGGAATGGTGCTGATAAAACAAGACCAAGGAGGAGGCTACAGCATCACTCCCATGTTTGTTTTGTTACTGAGCTCCTGCCTTAGAGCCCTGGTCTGACTGCTTCCCAGGGATGCCTCTGGAGACCCAGCTCCCACAGTTCTGTGGCTCTTTTCCATTCCCTTTCTGAAAAGCTTCATTTTTACTAGTATCCATCCTGATAGTCTCTGGTGCAGACTGGCATCTGCCTCTGCTGCCAGACTGCCAGCACAAACCAGAACGCAGGCCCTATTTTTATTCCTCAGTGGAGAGCCACCAGCTCTCATAAACTCCCATATTATTCGCTCTATAGGATTCATACATCTGTTACCTGGCTGTTGTAGCAGCTAAACTTTAAACTTACAATATTATAAGGTTACCAATATGCAAGCTGGGTAAATGGGGTAAGGAACACATTTTGAAGCAAATCATCATAAAGAGAGGAAAAAACATATTTTTTAATATATTTTTTTAGACCCATGAAAAAAATTCATTCTTTTTCAGACCAAAAGCAGATCTTTTAAAACCAGAATTGAAGTTAACTTTATCAATTATGTGTCACTATTTCTCTGTGTAAAGCTATGACTAAGTTTACAAGCTTAGCAAGACCTTAAATGACTTACTTTATACTGCCATTCACTATTGCCTTACACACCAATAATCCTTTAGTATAATAAAATATATGTCTTTGCTTCTTTGCTAGAAGTTATTGAGAAGTCTTCTGATTATCCAGCTATGAAAAGCACCATGACTGGTTCTGCCCAGAAGCTGCATGAATACATGTGGAGCAGAAAAGTTGCTCTTTATAGCCAGCTGTAAAATTCTTTCAAACCCTGTGAATGTTAAGCCTGAGAAGACTTTTTTCCCAGAGATACAGATTATCTTCAGCATACCAGCCTTCAACTGTATGCATCAGTCAAGATTTCACTCCAAGCCTACACTTTACTGGTGAAACTCGTAGTCAGCCAGCCTATTTCAAGAAAAAACCCCCAGCATTTGGTTCCAGTGAGCTACCATGGAACATGCTCCAGATTTGAGAAATGTTGTAATTAGTTGCTTTTGTGTGTTTAGTACACAATGCAAATGCTGTAAAATGTTTTTCACATGATGCAACATTGCCAGCAGATAATCATTGGAGCATTAAACTAAAAGAATTTGTGTATGCCCTACAAGGTGCAGGAGGATAAGAAAATGTAAACAAAAACTAACAGCTGAATTTTTCAGATGATACCATTTCTTTCCTTTTGTTGAACTGATTCATTTTTAAATGTTACTTTTTGTCAGTTTCTCTAGAAACAGATTTGAAACTCCAAAACCAATGTGAAAATGCTTTTGTTTCTGTTCTAGTTTTGACTGTGTGATTATTTTTGAACATTTTCAGTTTAATTATGCAGCACTAAAAATTGCAATTAAACTGAATTTGCAATTGAAACTGCTCATTTTAGTTAACTGTCAAATTTACTACGGCATTGTGAAATAGGGGCCTTTATTATTATGAGGTGTTTTGGAAAAAATGACATTTTAAACAGGAGAAAAATGTCATATCTCTTATTCTTATCACGATGAACCAAAAATTTAAAGAGATACCTGACCAATGAAGCTCCTAACTCTCTAAAAACAATGGAATTTGTCCCAGGTGATGTCTTAAATTATTGGTATACTATAAGTATGCCAGTGGTGAATAAAATCTTTTTTTTTCTTTTTTTTTTTTTTTTACATATTTAATCTGTTGTGTGCAATATATTTTTCAAATGTAGGTGGAAGGGTGGAAGGTTGATGATGCTTTAAAATAGTCTTGAGAACACCTACTTGTCTTGGGGATATCTGACAGGCCGTGTTTTGCAGGATGCCATGACGCAATTCTATGGATATTTTGTGTTATATGAGATTGCACGAATCTCAATATCTCTGTTCCTCTGTTTTAGCATGTGATGTACAGCCCTGTGTACATAGAACATCTCAGACTAGTGTCTGAGACTACTCTCTTCATCCAAGCCCTAGGCATTTTTATCACTGTGCCAATAAAAGGAAAGGGATTTATGAGATACTTCTTTTTAATTCATTCAATTCTCTGTTCATTGTGAGGTTAATGTTGTTGGTCTATTTTTCTCTTGAAACAAATAAAAACAATATGTGCTGACACTGACTTTGACTTTTGACATGGGAGATAGAGGTCAACATTTAATTCTATATTTATAGACTACATGAACAATATTATCTGTATTAAAAACTGTTCACTCAGTCCTTGTCATTTTACAACTTAGCTCAGTAGCTCATATCACACTGAACATTTTCTCCAACTCTGATCAAGGTGCTGTCATTCACAGTGCTACACTTAAGAGGTTGTCAGCCTTTCCATTAGAAACACCTTTTTTCAGGGGTTCATAACTTGTATACCTAAAAAAATTGCACAAAGACTGACCTGGGGCTTTATTTTAAAGAAAATATGCATTCAAAATATCGCAAACCCACAGCCCAAAAAACAACGAAGAGCTCAAATAAAGTCAGGAGCTGACTGGTTTAGTACATGTTCAATGGTCATATTTAGTTAAGAAAGAAATGTGATTTATCAAGCAGGTATAACACTGCCTAAATATTCATCCATCTCTTTCTTTCTGAAATACTCTTGGCTGTTTATATTCACAAGAGGTACTTGTCTGTCCACTAATAGATGCTTCATGCCCAGACTACTCAGAAGTTGTATACTGGTAAAACAGTGGGGTGATTATTGTAATGGATGTGCAAGGTGCAGCTGTACCTGTATAAGCCCCCTCTTAAATGAGCTTATACTTCTGTTGACCATTTCCCTTCACAAATAGAAATGAACTCTTTACAAGAAATTTTTTACTTTCAGGAAAGGAAGGACTGTCCTGTTTTATCTGTAGTGGATACAAAGGTACTACAGTTGTGCATGAGCATTCCTTATGATAAGGAACAGGACTCTTAGATCCATATGGCAGGTAAAGCTAAACTGATTTCACTGTGACAAATCTTTAGACTATCTATGTTCTGACATTCCTAGGTATAAGGACCTTTGCTAATTGAATGAGCATGAGTAATTGTTTGGCATGAGTAGACATGCTTTGGTTTATTCTTGTTTGCAGGATTAAGGCCCTTGATGTACTCTATATTCAGTGAAGAAACCATTATCAATGAAATTATTATTAACCATTTGTTTTCAGAGATCATACAGTCATCCTTTAGTCAATAGCAAGAAATCTGACATTAAAGTTGTTTTCCAGTGCAAACAGACTGTAATATTTTCCACAGGTCACTTAGGTGCTTTATCCACCTAAATATGTATTTCCTCAGTAGTAATAAGAGTGAAAAAATGAAATAATCCATACAATTTATGTGGTTTTAAGTATCTTAGCATATACCAGATTTATATGGAAAAAAGCTACTGCAATCTGTAAGTTTTTTATATGTGTGAGGTTTTATACTAATATGCATATACAGTGATCCATACTAACTGCCAGATTTATAGAAATTATTCTGTATTTTTACAAGGCATTCAGTAATTTGTGTTTCATTCTTGGAAAGCAGAGGTCTACCACATTTTGTATGTGTCTGTCTTCATAAAGGCTATGAAACTGAAACATTGATGGATCAAGTTACATACCATGCATCTCTGTAAAGTTTTTCATTAAAATGAACTCGTGAAGACTCTCAGTGCTTTAGTGCTTGCTTCTCAGCAGATGGCAAGAGGTGTTTATTTGTCTTATGGAATTCTTTCTGTTTATATACAGAGAAATGGAGATGACAACTGTGAAGAATCCAGCTACAGCTTGTAGGACTATTTAAAATAGATATCATTACTATTAGCATTAAAAGTATACAGGGGGTTCAGTTATATGTTCTTTTTCCAACCAGCTCTACCTTTGCATTAAAACTGTTCTAGATATTAAGCTTTCGTGCAAAAAAAATACTAATATATCTTCCTGATGTGTAAGACTGTGTGATGAAGAGTTTAATGTAGTGGTTTTGGGTTTTTTTAATAGTCAGATATTTTTTTTTCCCATTCTGTTTCTTTTTCCGTCTTGCTCTGATTCTCTGCTAAATAACTCCTGCTCTATTTCTGGCACTTTTGAACTTTATTTCTCTTTCCTTGTCCTTTTTCCTTCCATATGTGTGCTGGTTTCGTTGTCTCTTAGCTGCCAATCCCCATTATTATACCGTTCAATCTGCAAATCCTCTCCCATATGTGCTCTTGTCCTTCCCTAGGCCTCCTGCCTTTTGATTTTTTCCAGATCTCATTTCCTTTTCACCTGATCTGGCTTTATTCAACTCTGCTCTTGTCTGTCTTTCAACTTGTCTCAGGCCTCCCTTTTTCCTCCTGTCCAGTTGTGAATCCATAAACCAAACAAGACTTTGGCAGCAGAAGTCAACAAATGTGGTGTTCGGATCAGAACTTGACAGCTGGAGAAGCAATAGGGGGTTGCAAAAGCCAAACTTTTGATTAGATGGGTGTGAATACTTTTTAATGAATAAAATATTCAGTGAATGTAACCTCTTTTCTGCTTTCAAAGTTTCCTGCAACAGATTGAGACATTCTGTATTTTGCGTAGTTATTATTATTTATGAATTTTATTTTAACATATTCCTACTATGTTTGCAACAGTTTATGCAACGAATCACACTTTACACTATCTTGTCTATTTGCAAGGATATAAAATGCTATTATTTAAACTCCTTGGTTGGGTGAACTACAGAACTAGGAATTCATAATTATAGTTAGGAATTATTCAATCTGGGACTTAATTTAAGATGTGATTTGAAGTTAGAATTTGTTTTTTTTCTAGAAAGTAGATTTAAAGAACTGCCAAATATTATCACATCAAATTACATGTTAAGTAAGACTGGACCAAATGTCAGTTATATTTGCCAAATTCCTCTAAAATTCCCAAACATGGAATCTAAGTTGCAGACTGCCTGGTCTCTCTATCTGGGTATATTGCATCTGTTTTATCTAAAAATGAAGCTTGAAAAATATTGTTTTAGTAATTGAAAAGTGCTAATTTTGGGTTGGTTTGTTGTTTTTTCTTTTTTTCCTGTGCTTTTTTAGTGCAGAGGGATGCATTGTGCACGAATGCTAGCACAGTGGGAATGTCAGCATATTTACATGTGTCAGGGCATATTAGGAGTGCATGAACCAGTAAATAGTAAATGTATTAAGACCATGTTGCTCCTAACATGACAGTACCAAAAAATATATAGAGACATGCTGAATTTTGAATGAAAGACTAAATGGCTAATCTAATAATCACATACCCTGACCACAAAACTCCCATTAAACCATGTCCCATTTACCTGAATCCATTTCAAAGTGCCTGCTTTTAAAAAAAAATAAATTAAAAATCAAACATTTTTTCTATAACAGTGTTTTAGTTACTGTTCGAAATTAAAAATAATAATTCCCTTGTCTGAAGGCATCAGACTGATATATATTTGTGTTTAAGGAAGAACAAGAAAGGGTAGAGGAGATGCTTCAAACTCCTGAGACGACAGTAAGGGATGACAGTAAGGGGTCTGTGATGACAGTAAGGGAGCTGGCTGTGACAGAGAATGTGGACAGACTGCAATCAGGAGGAAGAGTTGCAGGGAATTATTAAAGTTTGCTGGTCAGAGGGAGGCGAAAGAACAGATCTGCCTCAGCAATCTATAATGTGGCATACCTTGCTGGCTTTTTCTCTCATTTTGAAAAGTGTTGATTTTCTTCTGTTCTGAAGCAAAGCCCAGAGACCTGTTTCCTTTGATGCTTTTCTATCCTGCAGGCTATCCCAATGGCCTTACTCTTCAATAGGAGGAGAGCATGAGGAACTCTCTCTATTTCATCTAGAAGGAAGCGTGAGTACCTGCCTTTGAAAACCAACAGAAGTGCTTTCCTGGCCGGTAAGTGCAGGGACAACGAGCTGGCTTTAAGGCAATTCAGTAATTTCCCTGAAACAGTGCACCTTCAGGACTGGAAATATTCTTTGTCTAGAGAACTGTTTACTGCTTGCTGTCAGAGAACAGCCCCTAACGTGGAATTTACCACTAACCATGCTTTTTTCCACATCTATTTACTTCAGTTTTTACTCCTGCAAAAAGGAAGAGGGGAAGAAAAGAAGTGACCTTAGGGGTCTAGTATCTGCTACCATTTGTTACAAAGGTTCTGTTCCCAGGACATCATTTGCCAATCTTAACAGGTAATGTTCCTCAAAAGCTCAGAAAAGCCTATCACAAAAGCTCAAAAACCCCTACCACAGCAGTGATGAATCTTTGCTGATGGACATCAGATGTTTTGCTGGAGTTTAAAAGAGTCTAAAAGAAATCAAATCTTCAATTTTCAGCAGAGTTAACAGGTGTTTATATCAGAAGTGTAATGAAATATTGCCTCAGGTAGGGAAATAGTGCTGTGGAGTGCCAGTAAATCAGAATGCTGCTCTTGTTCAGAGCTGACTGAACTTGCCTTCAGTAGTTCAGCATATCTTTGTTTATAAATCTAAATGCTATTGTGTTGTATTGTACTTTGCAGTGTAATAAATTGTAACATTCAACATTAACTGGCTAGGCTTCAGTGATAACAAAAGTTCAGCTGGCTGGTGGCACTCTGATCAATATTGCCTTCTATTTATAGTATTGTTACAAATTGAAGTTTTATTTAAATTAGACAATGCTGAGAAGCTTGCAGTAGATCAATAAACTAAAATACAGTAACGGATTTTAATTCATGGCTGATATGCTCCTACTCTTTTGTCACATGCATCCTTAATGTCCCCTAAACAAAATCACATGTATGTATACTGTAACAGACTGTTGCCTGGCAAAACTGCATAACAGTTTTAAAGCAAAACCATGGCTGTGTAATGAGCAGGAAAGATGTTGGATAGGAGTGAAAAAGGCTAGTTTTTGTTTGGTTGTGGATTTGTTGTTTACTTGTTTTTCTGGCTTCCTATTCAGTAAATCAGTTTAACCTGAAGTTGCATATAGCGTATTCTATAGAGGTAGTGCTAAGGCTTGGATTCTGCTCTCATGTATCTACAGCAACACATATCTGAAGACAGTAGTACTAGTTCTCTCTTAATTCATCTGTGTTGTGAGATTAGGTTTTATTCAGTATTATATGTCTTGTTTATATGAACACTTAGAGCCACGAGGTTTTTTGTTTTGATTGGATAAACGATGACAAAAAACTATTGAACAATATTTTTACTACTTTTGGTTGAATTAGGACATAAAGGTATCTTGCAATTATTAGAATTTGATTTCTGTCAGCTCTATCTAATCATTAGGTGATAGCTCATATGTGAGCCACCAACAGTATCTGAGCAATCAACCCTGGGTGTGTGCATCGGATGAAAAGAAAGGCATTGACATGTTCCTGCTGACACAAGAGGAATTGTCAAGAATCTTAATTATATATTAATCATCATGGTCAGTTGGCACAACCAACAAAATCTCTCTAACAATATCCAAAATGAACTTAAAATGATGGTGCCAGAAAAATCACTATAAAGCTTTAATAATGCCACTGGTTTCTCCAAAAAAGGAGTTTTGAGATGGGTGATTAATAGGGAGATTTGTCATTAGACACTGTTAATTTTTAAAGAAGGTCTAAATATTCTTACAAGAATTCCCATTTTGTACTTCCAATAGCAAGCATAGGTGCTTTAGACATGGGGGAATAATATAGTCTCATCTCCTAAATGAGAAAAGAAATCATAAAAGAAACTGATGCAAAAATTTGGCATATATACTGTATGGCTAACATGATTTGTAAGCTTATTCCCCAAGAAACATCCAGTATTTTCTTTCCAACACAGTAATTCTAAATGGCAAAGCCTTGTCTAAGTCTCCCTCTCCCAACATCTGACCTTTCATGTGTCCTGCTGGTTCACACTCAGATATGGTGGTCCTTTGTACTTGTTATAGGGACAGAAGCACTCCATGCTCTTTTCTTTATTCTAAACTTCACTTTGTATTCTACTGCTGCTTTTATTTCTCCCACCAGATGTTTCAGACAAGACCAGAAACAGGCCAAAGAGATAAAATCCCTGCTATCAAGAAGGCTGCAGTAGAAAGGCTTGAGGAGAAAAGAGATTCATGGTAAACTCTGAAACAAATGTTCTGGATTAACTAAGTAAAACACACCTTCTCATTCAAAATCACCCATTCTCTCTGTCAAGGCTGGAGATACGCAAAGAGTGGACTGGATGTGGAAGCTGAGAGAGGAACAGCAGAAGGGAGTGTCATATGGGGTGTGGATGTGGATGAGCTATAGAGCAGGATGATGGGGGATCCTTCAGGTGCTGAAGAAGTAGTTGGTTTTCTCAGCACTGACAATACAGTTTTCCTATGGGAGATGTGCACAACAACGAATTTGAATGGGGGCCATCTCAGGTGGGAATGAGGAGCACTGGGCATCCTCCCTAGCCTCTAACAGTCTAACTTCATGAGAAAGTAAAAGCACAGATGAATATTTTGCACTTTCCCCCAATCTGCTGATTCTTTTCTCCTCTGACTTACATTATTCTCAGGGTCAGTATTCTTTGTACAGAGTCTGGTACTTGTGTCTCCTGAAGTGAAGTTTTCCTTCTGGCCTAATGTTTCCCTACAGGTCTCAAACTCTTAAAAAGAAAATAAATTATTTCTATTTTTTTCCTTCTTTCCTGCCACCAGGTTATTCCCCCTTCTTTTACTGACTGCTCTGGCTGCCCGTCTTCTCAGTGTGTGAAATAACATTCACATCAAATAGAGAAGGGAATACAGCAGGCTTTTAACTACAGCAGTGGGCATAGCCTGGGCGGGGGGGGGGGGGGGGGGGGGGGGGGAGCTGCTTTCTAGCAGCAGGAAACATCGCTGTCTTGTTCTGTAAGAATTTCTGAGGTTGGTTTTCCCCAGATCAAAATGCAAAAGAGACTGCACTTCATCCAGAGATTCCACTTGTACATATGTGTGTACATATTCACACACACGCAAATAATATATTTTCTTTAATCTTGACCTCCTCTCCTCTCAATATTCCTCCTTCACCTCAGCAGCAAAGAGAATCTCCCAGAGAGGCCTGAACCTATGGAGTGTAAAAACAGGAGAGAGATTATCTTGTGCCTTTTTCTGGTTTTTGTCATCATTCTCCTTTTTGGTTGGATGACAGCACCATGATCTAGAGAGAGAGTGAGACAAGTAAACTGGCTGTACTCTGCCCCATTTGGCAGAGAATACTGAGATCCTCTGAAATTAAAGTTCATAGTTTTAATAGCATTTTTGAGACCTCATCCTTGCATATTAGAATTTAGCCAGGTATTAGGTAATTTAGATAATAAATTCTTTTCAAAGTGACCCATCATCTTAGTATTTATTTTTTTTTTTCTAGAGGATGTAAGGCATAAAAGCAAGCTTTGTAGTTTTATATCTGTCAGCATGTCACATAAATATCTCAGTAACTACTGATCTTATCACCATAAAACTTCCATTTATACAGTTAGACATGTCATGTTGGTCAGTTGCACAAAAAGTTAAGCACATGCAATATTAAACTCCAACCCACGCCAGCTCCATTAGCCCACATCTTGAAGTTCTCTCTGAACACTATTAGAGGAGAAGTGGGGGAGGAGCAGGAGGCAGCATACGGTGGATTCAGATGAAGATGGACTTATGTTGAAAATTACTGAAATGATGAAAGAGATTGCAGAGGGATGTTTAGAGTCTTCATATTTCCCCAAAAAAATCAAAAGATCTGTTTTCTATTTTATGAATTACTTTAAAAGAGTTTTAATGACCTCATATAATTTATTTGATTGTATTATTCATTTTTATTAGAAGATTGGTCTAGCAGCATTTCAAGTTGTATCACCTTTGCACACCAGAATTGGACTCCAGTCTCAGTTTGCCATCTTAACAATTATATTACTTTTGCAGCATTTTTATATTAAACAGCAGTTAAATTCAGCAAATGCTGAAGTTACTAATTTTTTTTTTTTAGGATTGAGACTGGTTGCTAGCTCAGACTTGGCAGGAATTTGTTTTTAAAAAGCAGTGTAAGCAATTATTTATCTGGAGTAAAGTTTGTTAAGAGTAACAGTTTAGAAATTGTGCAATCTATTAATTTGATTTATGTTTAAAAAATTCCCATGAATGCTGCAATTAATACTGATTACTACTCTTAAGCTCTTCTGGAGTTTGTAGTTTAGGCCCTGTAAGCTGAAGTAGTTTGTTTCTAGAAATTTCTTGCATAGTAAGTTATGTGTAAGTCCAGGCATTGTCAGGTTAGGTGATGTTAAGGGAAAGTTTGTACAAAACATGTATGCTCTAACTGTGTGCTTAATTCGACCAAGTAATTGATGCATTTTATGTATGGAGACTATAGCAAAAATGACTGAAAATATGTAACTGGTCCACTAAAAGCCTGAACACTAAGTTGTCTACCTGCATGTGCATACGTGCTTCCACAGATGCTGGCAGCACATTGCAGGTAGAACAAGCATTAAGTGCCACACACATATTTGTGCTTGGGCCAAATTATTCTGCTACTGGAAAATATTAAGCCAGTCACCAACTTTGCATCTTTGTGCTAGTTTTCACATTTATCCGGATTCAGCAGGTTAGCACATTATTAACTCTAAGAAATGCAGAGAACATCTCTTATCTTTACAGAAATACATGAGGCTGCTTTCAGATTGGTTTTTTTTTGGAAACACTGATCACAGAAAACCTTTCTTTTCTGTTGTTGATACAAAATCGACTTTGCTATGGTATTCCCTACAGAAAACAGTGCATTAAAATAATAGTGTTTAAATTCGGATGTGTTCAAGGATGTCACAATACAAAGGGTTAGTCCAGTATTCAGAAACAGTAAGACATCTGCAATGCTGAAAACACACATGCTGTGTAAAGGCACGTAGTTTTCCTAATTTCAGTTGAACCACTTATGTGTAGTCTCCAATTTTTCACTTACAAATCTGTGTTTAATTTAAGGCTGGGTTGAGTGTGTTTGTCACTGAGTCCACCATTGGGAAGACTGGTCATTATAAAAATATTAGAGCCAAGCTTGATTTGCCAGGATCCCAAATGAAGAGGAATCAAGGAGAATTTGAGTAGTGGCCTTTTTCACTTCTCCTGAAGGAGACATTATCAACTCATTAGCTACAAGTCTGCACAGAGGCCCCAACTGTGACTCTTAAAACAAGAAATGCATTTCTTGTAGTTAAGATTGACTTTCAGCATGCCAGCTGTCCCTCTTTTGGAAGTATTGGCCTTATTTTTCAAGTAGATCATGTGCCATCTTGATTACCCAAACTCTTAATTCAATGCTGTTTAATGCTTTGTCTCCTCAAAATATCCCTTATATCCAGCTTTGATTGGTGGGTAGATGTACCAGTACTGATCAGCTTAATTACCAGTGTGAGGCAGCGCAATGTAGACATGAGGTAGCAGCACACCTTTCCCAGCATTCTGAGGTAATTAACCAAAAAATATTTCCCTGCCACCTGTCTAGCCTTGGAGAAAATCCAGTTTTCTTTCCAAGAAGAAATTAAAAGGGGGGATAAGAGCAGACTTTGGGTAGCATGATCGCTTATCCATGTATTTTCTGCTCTTCCTAGAGTCATCTGCAGTGGTAAGCATAGAGGTGATGGAGGCTGACACCCCCTGTTTTTTCCAACTCACAGTATAGTATCTGCAGCAAATATACTGTAAGGAATTAAGGTGATCCATACAGGAATCCATGTGTTGTGATCTTCAAGGATTTGTGAAGACTGGAATGCTGAGAATACCTTTGAATGCACCAAGTACAAGCACCAATGAAGTTTGTTTTTACTGCGCCCTGGCTAAAATTCATCATTTTTTCTCAGTCGTTCAAAGTTTAAACTCAATCCAGTCAAGTGTTAAAAACTTAAATTTTCTGCATGTTGTAATTCTTAGCATGCCTGAATGAAAACATATATAGCTATTTACATTCATTATCTACAGCAAATTAAATATAAAATATCTCACTGGTCAGTGCTTGCATTGATATAGCATTCAAACCCAAAAGTAACAGTATAAAACATCACAAAAATATAACGTGGATAAAACCATGTTGCTTTTGACTTTTTAAAAAACATTTTTGTTTCTTGTATTATGCTGAAAAATCTCACAAATTAAAAAGTGATGACAGCAATTCTGGCATAACTTCTGAGTTCTGATGGCTTTCCACATACATAGATTGTAAACCATGCGAGCGAATGGGTATATTCATCCATCCATGAAGAAGACATCTATGGTTAAAGCATCCCCACTGATCTAAAAATACTTTTCTAAGAAGACAATGAGATACCTTATGGTTTCAAGTGGTCTTTAGCTGGTTTTGATTCAACGAAGATTGTACAAAATAAATAACTTTGTCGTTGTACTAAAGTCTATTCCCATGTCACATTTCCAGAAAACAACTCATGTTTGAGACAAGTTCAATTATCTGTGGTTAGATTTTTTTTTTTATGCTGGGATAGTTATCCTGCCTTAGCTCAGGAATAGCTAATGGAATTTCATTCAAGCCTCATTTAAAAAACAAAACCTACACTTTTTGGCAGGATGCAAGTGGGAAGAGATTTAGTCCACAAGATATATTTTATCCTGGCATGTGGGAGAACAGTTGGTGGAAAATGGTTTCCCCTATAGCCCATTAGAAACTTTAACTATCTGTCAGTGATTGCTATGAATGTGGTGCATGACATGTCATGAAAATTCACATAAATAAAAAGGGAAAAGCATCCTGTTCAGGACTGCTTCTATGGGAGGGTTGGAAAGAAATATATATTAAGGGAAGAGAGAGGGGGGTTATATTCAAAACTTCTAGAAGTAGACCTAGGGAGCCCTGGCTGGGGTACTGATACCTTATGCAGTAGTTGTCTTTCCATTGCACTTATTGCTTTGTCTGCCCTGAACTGAGGATAACAAGGAAGGTTAAAAGGGAAGTTTATTGGCAGTGCTCAAGTGTAAGTGTATATGGGCTTGTTGTTCAGAATTGTACTAGTTGTAACCATGACACTGAACGGAACAAGCAGAACTTAAGAAACCTGATATTTAAAGTTGCTGAAAGCTTTTCAAAAAGTGTGCACGGACTGAAATTTATCCAAGTGGAATTCAAGTGCCTCCAGCTTACCACTTTATTGACGGAAAAAATAAGATTTTAACTACTGGAAATCTGGTCGTATTTGAATTAGTGACTCTTGTCCCCGTTTCTTTAATTCTTTTTAGTTGAAATTTCTTATGAATTTTGGAAGTGCAAGGGAAAGAATGTGGTAAAATGATCTTACTTCCACTTGTGCCATTTAATTGTTACTCGATAAACTTGCTCTGCAGGGGCCTGTGGCTGTAGTAGGAATGCCAGAATTACTAAGCTACATGTTGAGACTCCAGATCCTGGGCATTTAGCTCAGAAGTGTTAAGGCCAGGCTGGATGAGGCTTTGAGCAACCTGGTCTGGGAGCAACCTGGTCTAGTGGAAGGTGTCCCTGCCTGTGTCAGGGTGAATGGGGCTGGATGATCTTTAAGGTCCAACCCAATCAACCTGGTCCAACCCAATCAACCCAGCCCAACCCGTCTATGTTTCTATGAATTTTTGAAGCAATATCCTCCATTTGCTCTATTTTAGTGCAAATCCACATAATGAAACAACATTCAAATCAGCACTGTTTGCAGCAGGCATCAGACTGCAGGCTGGGGTGCTGATGGCCGATCCGTGACGTGGTGGTATGCCTGTGGCCGTGGGGTTTTTGAGGCCTTTTGGCTGCATTTAATGAGAACATGTGACTTTTATTGAGTTTGATCTTGCCATGTTAGGCAACGAAAGCCTTCTAGTAAAGACCGTGGTTAGGTGGGTCAACTGAAGGGTGTCAGAGCTCTCCCATATGGTGTGAAGTGCCTAGCTATTGGGTGTCACAACGGGGTGGTGGAGGTGTGAGCTGGGAGAACCAGGAGGAGGCTGCAGTGAATCCCTTCACAGTGGAAGCTGAGATGGCAGATCACGCTTCAGAGTAATTTTTCTGCTTTGGACTGAAAGCATTTTTATGCTTTCCGTCAAGCATAAAAGGAAACCAACTGCATTTCTTTCACTGAGGCAAGCCACTGACTCCTGTGTGTAGTGCCAGAAAAGTTGAGAAATAACTTTGAAAAATCCTCAGAAATAGGAATGTACTTTGTAGTAGTCTCAGTTCTTCAGTGATATTTATTAAAATACGTCACTTGAATTACTATCCGATTTTAGTTAAAATTACTATTGAGATCATTAATCATGATAAAAGCATTAATTAAATAAATATCTGATATGCTGATTTTTCATGTTCACTACTCTACAAGCATGGGGATTAGAAGAAAAAGAACCCAAAAATGCAGTTTTATTCCTGTGTTGTCTAAATCCTTTTTGCTCTTCTGTTTATTTGTTTTCCAGCCCTTGGCCTGTACTAATGCTGAGGTGGGTAGTACTGTGATACTGAAAAAAATAAGCTCAGCAATTTTTAGTTAGCTTTTTGTCATGCCCCAAAATGTCTCTTCTGGATGCATTTTCTGACCTAGAGTCAAGTTACCAGCATGAACTTCTGGATTAGATAAGGAACAGTCAGTTTTGATTGTTCTTCACCACATGAATTTTTTGTTCTGTTTCATAACTCTGTTGCAGAATTTTCATCTGGGATTCAATGTCTTTGTTTCAGTGGCTGTAATAAAAAAAACCCACCCACTTATATTTATTCAGGATTCCTGATGCAAATACATTGAAGGGAAGTTAGGCTTTTTCCCCACGGGAATTTATACTTCAATTCTTTGATACATTCTTTCAGAGTGAAAAAGAGAGACTTTAGTGTTATATAATGAAGAAGTTCATGGAACAATTAATATAGTGTAGGAAAACAGTAACACGATATGCTGAATTTTAATAACTGAAACTGATCAAGGGGGACATCCGTATTAAATACCCAATAGAATTGATGTAATAAATACAAGATGGCCACTGCATTTAAGTTGAAATACTCTGTAACCCACTGATACATTCTAGAAAAATTTGTTGACAGACTAAATATTTTGATAGTCTTTTCACTATTTCTGCAAGCCATCAGCTTTTAATTTTCTCTTTCTATTTAATATACTTCTGTATAATTTAAACAGAAAACTGTTCTGTTTCATCATAAAAGATTTGTCTGTTACTTTTGGTGTGTAAATCAAGTGGACAGCAAAACATTCTTGAACTTGTTTTTTGAGGCATTTGTTGACAACAACAGGAAAAGAGATCACAGAGACCGCCAATAAGTGTGGACATCAATTATTTTTTAATTGTATAGGAGTACAGTACACTAATTAAAACTAGTATATCTTGCAATGCCAAAGGCAAAATTAATTATTAATTTTTATTAATATTCAGAACTAGCACAAGGAATACATTAAAAAAGATTTCGTGGCTGTGACTGAGATCTTGTTTTGCTTTATATTTTAGTAAAAATAGTATGTTAGCTAAATTTGAATAGTTAAATATGCACTAAAGAGATTATATGCACTAAGCAAGAATGTTCACTTTAGACTAGTTACCCAGTGACAGAATGTAAGACATAGTAAAAAATCTTTAAAAATCCTGGGACTTTGGTTTAACTCATTTACCTGACCAGTATTAATACACACATTACTCTGCTATTGTTACCATGGATACTTTAATTATTGAGTTATGTATTTTAGTTATGATATCTCACATTTAGTATTTAATATTTGGACCTTTCCTAGGGTCCAGCTCATCAAATTAGATGTGTTCTGTTTGATTTGACAAACCTGATATGTGCATCTGGATGAAGTTACTCCTCTGTAAGCAAGTTATTTTTTTTATTTCTTTCCCCCACATGTTAAACTTCAATTTGCTGTAGATAACTCATTTGAAAACTGCCAGTCTGATTCCAGACAGGAAGTTTTTGTGTAAAAAAGGATGTCTTTTGCCACTGTTATTTTCAAAACATTAATGGGTTCTATGCACCATTTAGCAGATTAAGTTACAGAATGCAAAATTAAAATTTGGAATTCACAACATTTTTGTGAAAAAAACATAGAATCATAGAATAGTTAGGGTTGGAAAGGGCCTTAAGATCATCTAGTTCCAACCCCCCTGCCATGGGCAAGGACACCCCACACTAAACCATGTCACCCAAGGCCTCATCCAACCTGGCCTTAAACACCGCCAAGGATGGAGCATTCATAACCTCCCTGGGCAACCCATTCCAGTGCCTCACCACCCTAACAGTAAAGAATTTCTTCCTTATATCCAATCTAAACTTCCCCTGTTTAAGTTTGAACCCGTTATCCCTTGTGCTGTCACTACAGTCCCTCATGAAGAGTCCCTCCCCAGCATCCCTATAGCCCCCCTTCAGATACTGGAAGGCCCCTATGAGGTCTCCACACAGCCTTCTCTTCTCCAGGCTGAACAACCCCAACTTTCTCAGCCTGTCTTCATACGGGAGGTGCTCCAGTCCCCTGATCATCCTCGTGGCCCTCCTCTGGACTTGTTCCAACAGTTCCATGTCCTTTTTATGTTGAGGACACCAGAACTGCACACAATACTCCAAGTGAGGTCTCACGAGAGCAGAGTAGAGGGGCAGGATCACCTCCTTCAACCTGCTGGTCATGTTCCTTTTGATGCAGCCCAGGATACCGTAGGCTTTGTAGGCTGCGAGCAAATGCTGAAGCCGGCTCATGTTCATTTTCTCATCAACCAACACCCCCAAGTCCTTTTCCACAGGGTGAGGAGACTTCTAAAGTCATTTGTGCTTAGGTTTACTGAAGTGAGCAAAGATGTAGTATGAGAGGAAAAAAATGGTGGCTGTCATGAAACCATTTGCAGTGGTTTGTCAAAAGATAGCTTGTGTTTTGTGTTGGTTTGGTGGGATTTGTGTTGATGATGGGAACAGTGTGCTAGAAATCATAGAGTAGTTGCATACTAAAGTGAATTCTTTCTAAGCCAAAGAGTTTCAATCCACTTGATCATTTAAGATTAGGCAGGCAAAATTTTACAGTTTGCTTTTAATTTTGTTACAGAAAAGCAAGAACCAAAAAACTTATTTTTCCAATGTTGTATTTGTGTGCTCCATGTAAGTATGGATACTGTTCTTTTCCTTTTCTGAAACGAGCTTCTTGCCTTAGAAAAGTCAAATTGTGTCTTCCCTTTGAGTTATAATTCTGTTAACAAAAGTAAGAGTGTGATAATATTCAGCTTTAATTTGCGATCAGCCTGTATTGCCCATGGATTCCTACCTATCCAAGGTTTGGAAAATGGCACGAGTAATGCTTTTGGTTCCCTTATATAGCTGTGCTTGTGTACATGCATGCATGTCACAGAGTAGCAAAGAGGAGGAGCCACTAATTCGCTTTGCTGTCTCCCAGAGGAATCAGTGTATCTGGGAAGAGTAGACTCTTGCAGGCAAACATTATTCTTCATTCTACTTTGAAGTACTTGCCTTACCAGATTGTCACTAAAAATTGACGAAATACAACTCACTTCTAAGAAGATAAATAAAAACTTTTCAAAAAGTTACCTATCATAATTCTGGAAAAACAGCTCTCAGAGATTCTCTCGGTAACTCTTCAGCTCGCTGTACTGAATGTGCTGCTTTCTCAAGTGAGTGCTATGTGTTGTCCAGGAAAACCAGAGAGCACCTTATGGAGTAACATCAAAGGGAGTCACTTGACAAAGACAGGCAATTTAGATGCTCAGTTCTGGAAATGTATCGACTGAAGATGAAAGCTCTTTAGGAAAGAGACTTTGTCTTCTATTTATATAGAATCTTGCATAATTTAACAGATGTTGGGGACACTATTAATCTCATCCAACTTTAGATGTCTACAGTGTAGCTGTCAATCTTAAGAGAAGATCAACTGCACTCTAAAAGTACCTGTTTCTCTCCACTGGCTATAAAGGGAGCCCTCACAAGTAGCTCAGGTGCAGATAGCTTCATCTATATTTGGGCAGATGAATCCTGTTCTAAAATACTATCTAACATGGCACAATAATAGTAGTTGATATTTAAAAAACTACTTAGGAATGTACCTCATTCTTAAATCAGCTAAGAAAAATAATGGCAACTGCTGGGTTTGGTTAGTATTACATTGCAAATTGACGTGCCGGGGGTTGATAGCGTATCCATGAAAGCGTTAATCCATCCATAGCTTCTTGAAATATTAGTTCAGAATATAAATATGAAGTCATTTTCTTTCTCAGAGCAAAAGAATAAAGCTGAACACCTGGGATTTCAATACTATAATAGCAGTTCAATAGGAAATGCTGTCCCCAGTTGAAAAAAAAAGTATAATTAAAAGCCTTATGGGAATGAAAACAAGAAGTATTCTATACTGCTGTTCCTGGGTCCTCTGGATCAGCTGATACATTTTTTTTGACATCTCAGAAACTGTTTACTGGTATTTTTCAGAGTGAAAATGTTGTTTTGAAATATGAAAGAACATCATGTTCTTCTAAGGCAGTGCCAGTGTCTTATTAGTGGTAAGTCACTATGCTTAAAATGTTGGCCATGAAGAGTCTATATACACTGTGAATCAGCCATCTGTTCAGACTTTGAGTAAAAGTGTTTTAGCCAGCATATATGGACTGATATTACTGTTTCATACAGCGCACATAAAATTCATGGCTACAGCTGACCTCTATTAGAATGTGGTCCCCCAAAGATAAATATGTGATAAGCTATTTCTAAAGCTGCTTTAATTGCTGTATGGGAAAGTGGTACAAGAACATCCGGAAGAGCATCGTATGGTAGATATATGGAACTGTGCTTAACTGAACGATTGTAATCACTGTATATGTTGAGCAATATTCCAGGCAGCTGGTTTTGTCTTGCTCACCTCTAAAGGAAATTGTAGGAGAAGAGACATAAAAATGCATATGAAGAATTACTGGTCTAGGAGACAGAGAGATTCAGTATCAGTTGGAGTACATGGATGCCAAAATAACCAAGTCTATATTAAGGCTTACAAAGTATGTATCTCAATTTCTCCAAATGCCATGCAGTGATGGGACTTTAGAAAGACTGGAGGACCAAACACTTTATTTTTAATAATTTAAATTATGTGTATCTGAGAAAAAATAAGAAATTCTATCACATAGTACTAGGTAAGTACTAGGTATCTGTACTATGTACTGTGCTCCCTCTATTTTTCAGACTTAAAAAAAAAAAAAAAATTCTGCCATGAATTCCTTTTCAATGGAATAAATATTCTTCATTCCTACAGAATATCTTTTATGAGGGTATGAATAGAAAGTTAAAATAGACTCACTATTCCAGTTCTTTCGAGATCATCAGACCCCTACACCAGCTCTAGAAAACATGGTTTATTCTAAAAAGTCAGTATGTTTAGGTTTTGAGGAATTCTAGTACTGCCTGTCTTGAACAGTTCTGTAAAGACTCTCAGTGCTCATGTTGGAAAGAGCATCAGAAATGAACAGGCTGTCCTTTCCAACTCCTACTGAATTTTGTTCATTCTAAGATGTATTTATCATGCCATCCAAGTGGGATGATCTCTTGACAACTGATTAATGTGAGGATAAGTATCAGTCCTGGTTAGATGGTATTTTCTTCAGAAATGCCATTAGTTCAGAGAAAAACTCACAATAGAAAGAAAAGGAAGATGTTCTAGAGGACTTAAGATCAAATCTGCCTTTCGTACAGATGTGACTGCATCAAGCTTTGATTCATCCTTTCTGTTTAAATTGCTTTTAGATTCCCTCTACCAAAGGGTGCTGGCAGTCATTCTTATCTGCAGTATGAGGGGGTATTGCAGTGTTTTAACTGTTTATGAAAGTCAAGTTTGGAAAAAGAAAAAAAAAGAGAAAAAAAATTCCCTATGTCATTTATGAACAACCTTCTCACAAACTCCATGATTCTTCCTGACTTTAAAGTGAAATTTAACTTTTTAAATCCTGTCATACAAATACTGCTTTAGCAGAATCTTCCTTTAGATGTATGCATTCATGCATAACTAACAGCTTGGTTTATTTAAAAAATAAATTTCAAACTTTAAGTGCAGATACAAAACAAGTGCAGTTAACAAAACAGTTAAGGCAAGATGGATTATATCCATTTTTGTATCTTCTACACAGCTGTATATAAGCAGTTAGATTGAAGCAATGCAGGAATTAGTTAAGGGCATTGTCATCGAGACAGGATGAAGTAAAGAACCGGCTTTACTATCAGGTTGTGACTGTGTAGCATGCACATTTACGTATGTAAAATGAACACATTTGATCAGGAGTCAGAAAAACTGAGTCAAATGTCATTTTACAGATTATATTCTAAAGCAGAAATGCCATTTTAATTGAAGGCAACCAGTGAAAAAAATGCTGTATTTTCAAGAGACATCATGGAGTACAAAGGTTGTGAACAAAGCAGTAACAGCTACAATGAGCCACCAGAAGTAATAGCGAAAACTGTCTTCTGTAGCATATGCACAGTTCAGGCCTTTTCTTCACACCTCAGAATGCAACAAGAATATCCATCAAACTCAATCTGTTGCTCTACCAGTGGAGATGTATTTCAAATGAGAGAGTGCAGAGTTACCTGGGAAGATCACCTCTTCTGTTAACAGCTGTGATCTATAGGCAGCTCTGATGTCAACTTCTTATTTTCTCTTGAACTGTTGACCAACCAGCTAAAACTTTAAGCCTCTCTGTTGTAATGCTGATTTCTGATGAGCCCTTCCTTTTAAAATAACTATGAATTTGGATAACTATCTTCTAAATTTATCACTGTGTGCCTCAGTAATTTACATTATTAAAAACTGAGCTGTCCAGAAAAGCTAGATGATGTCTGAATTTGCATTATGGAGGTACCATATATTTTTTTCCACTTAATTTCCTCTTTTACATCTGAACCACGATGAATGGCTCCCACCTAAGTATGTGAATGCCAAGAAGCTTTGCTCAGCAAGTGATCCATCTGCAATGCACATTCCATACTGTTCATTTTACTTACAGTAACTCAGAACACAGTATGTCTGTACATGAGACAGCACATCACAGTTAAGTCTGGGTTTCTTGACCCCCTGCAGGGTTGTCTGTCTTCTTTATTGACTGTGTTATTAAACATGAAGAGACAATCCCTGAGAATTTCTCAACTTGCTTTCAGATCCTACTTGACCTATGGTTATCTGGGTGTGGACAAAATGTACCAGCAGATCTTT
Organism: Psittacula echo; assembly: GCF_963264785.1. Lineage (NCBI taxonomy): Eukaryota > Metazoa > Chordata > Aves > Psittaciformes > Psittacidae > Psittacula > Psittacula echo. The sequence continues at coordinate 93,055,899 of NC_137742.1, read as the reverse complement.
CAGTGAAAAGTTCAAGATATTGTTATAATGGTGTCTTAAATACATTCCAATGTAAATAGAATCCTTCACATAGCAGTGATCTCAAAAAATCTCTTAATTCCTTTTATTTCTGATAATATACACACTTTACACACATTGTCACTAGAAATAGCATATACTGTTTTGAGTATCCAAAATGTCTCCTATCTTTTCACATTGTTTTGTACTGTTAATCATAGGCTTTTTATATTAGCTTATTCTTATGTAAAACTGCTTCTTTAAGATGGTTTAGATTTGTTTTTATGAGGAGAAATTTTTAGACAATGGTGCGACTTTGTTTATTGCATAGGGAGAAAGTTAAGGATGTTGAGGCATTATTCAGGTTTTGTAACTATTTGATCACTTAGTTAACTTCTAAGTAAGACTTCACGTTATTATTTTGAATTCTAAAACTCTAAATTTGAACTTTCACGAAAACCAATAAGTTTGTACTCTGACAAACTTTGGAAGCACATGAATCCCTAGGACTATGTTGTGTCACTCTCATTTTAAGAGTAAATTCCCTTTAATAATCTCTAATCTACAATAGTAAACTGAAAAGCTGATCACTGAATAATTAGAATTCTAGTAGGCAGACAAAAGACCTCTACCTCATCATTATTTGCATGTGAGGTAGAGCTCTCAACTCATAATTTACTTAAAAGTCTTCAGATTTAAACAGATCATGATGTTTTCATGAGGAGCAGTCTCCCAGGCATGTATCCTTTATCTTCTCTGTTAGCCACACTGTGAATGGGCAAGAGATAACAATTCTGTGTGTAGATGGGAGATGCACATATGCTGATTGGCCACCTGTCTTCTGTTAAATGGAAGGTAGTATTGTGTCTGCCTTTCCTACATATGCTAGAGATGTTATATAGGTCTTTCTCTATACTGCTAATTTCCATGAAATCTGTAGGGATATAATTACCTCTAATTATCCTGCTTCACATAGGGCAATGAATCCAAGAGTGATTAGGGAGAAAGGGAAGGTTGGGCAAGTAACACAGACTGTAATTTCATCCAGCTTTCACCTTCAGAATTACTAATTTCTTGCTTCTCACTTTACCTCTGTTTCTCTTACAATGCTCTATCAAATTTCCTCCTATGTTTATGTTTCTATTCTTAATGGTCTCAATTTTACATATACTGTTTTCCATCACTTTTGTGTTCAGAAGTCCCATCCCTCATTTGGATTCCTGATACTTCTGATCCTCCAGCTCTATGACTATAAAACCCCTCTGCTGTTTTAACCAGCCATTCAATACTAAATTCCTCTTCCATTAGCCCTTTCATACCTCTATACTTTGTTTCTTTAAGCAATTTCTCTCCATCTTTGCTGTCATTCTTTCCTCCGGTGTACAGCTTCCAGCCAGCATTACCCTAACAGCCGCTGCTCTAGTCATACAGGCTGGAATATGCCATTACTGGAAAAGTGTTCCCATTGCAAAACCCAGGCATACATCATGAATTAATACTCTGGCTGCCCATTCTGATCAAAACTTCCTCTGCTTGTGGTGCTACAGCTGCAGCTTTTGGTACTAGAAGGATAATCATAAAGCACAAGATGAGGTACACTATTTCTCTGCATACTTGTCAGATGTCAAGGCTTGATCAGAGGAAGATTTACTGATGCTTTCTGTTCTTCCACCATCCTGTGACTCCTCTGGTTCTGCAGTTACTCATGCTGGTTGACTGTCCTTATTTATGTGTAAAAGGACTGTAACTGAAAAGTGTTCTTTCTTTATGAAAAACTGTTGGCTCACTCAGAGATGCACTGATGCCCCTCTTTGCCAGGAACAGGGAATGGTTAGGTGGCCTTTCTCTTCAGCTGTCAGACAGAAAGGGAATGATGGAGCTAAGGACTTTTAGAAAGGTAGTGTAAAACACAGAAATGCTTGGCCTAAATGTAAAATCTTCTTCATGTCAAGTATAAACAAACCTCATTGGCCTTGCAGTGAGAGTGTGCTGCATTTAAGGCCATTCCAAGGACTGCCTGTCCTGTTAGGAGAATTTAAAAAAATAAAATAAAACCAACAAAACCCAGTAGGAAACATTTACATACAACCCAGGGCATATTAGTCAAAATACATAAAAAGAACCCAGTGTACTGAGTAATAAAAATGCATATCTAGATACTATTTTTGTACAGTCCCCTTTGTTTATATCAGCCAGCTCAGACTGGGCACAGGCTTGTCATAGATGCAGCCCGCCTGACTGGGATGGGAGCATCTGGAATGTATCAGGTCTGTTCAGATTTAATACATCCATTGACCCTCTTAGAACTATTATTTGGTACAAAATACTTCAAGACAGGAAATGTAAACACAAGCTGCTCTGGTCATGTTCTGTTTCAAAGTATCTGAGAAACAGAGGGTGCTTGTGTAGCATCAGCTTGTATCTGTGGAAAAAACATAGACAATATCAGAGGCCATTGTTCTTCTCTGCCGCTCCTATCTTGATGAAGAATCCTACCTCTGGGTTGTCCATCCAATGCTTTTTAGTTTCCAGCAAGAACAGGGAGGAAGTAACTATTAAAACTGAGGAAAAATGCAGTAGCTAAAAGCACTTTTAATTGATAGTGAAGAACTAACTGCCTTATTTTGGCATTGTGAGCAGAAAAAAAAGTATTTCTGATTTGAAGATTAGTGACAAATTTGTGTGAGTTGGCATTCTTTGAAAATGAAATTTATTAAACTTGAAATAAAGTGCTCATCCCTGAATTAACATCTCCTCCTGTAAGGTTGCAAGATTTTGCTCATGGGCTTTCTTACTGCTATTCTCTTGTTTGAATGAATGTACCCTTAAGGCCAAAATCCATATTGCTGAGTTATCGTGAAATACAGACTTTGTCTCCATGTGCTTCCACACTTAACATTGCTCAACAAATGATACCTGTGTGGTAATTTTCAAATGAATGACTGAGGAAAGACAGAAAAAGGAGGAAGGTGTGTCTGGTGGGCTGCTGTAGTCACCACCTGAAGGAACTGCAGTGAAAATAGTGTCCTGTATATTCCAACACTGATGTATGTACCATCAGGTGTTTTTTGTTCATGCTGTTTTCGAAGTTGGTATGGATAGCAATAGGAGCTTCCTTACACTCTTAGGGATTGTATGTACTTAAACACTTTGCTAACAGATTTTACATGTGTTTTTAAAATTTGTTAGGGAGAAAAGTGATTAGCAAAAAAGCAAATTTTCTCACATGGTGAATTTTTTAATCCTAAAGGTTAAGTTCAAGCTTTCTCAGCATATTGGTGCGAGGAATTACCCATTAATTAAATAACATGAGTCATATTCTACCATTGATTTTTTTATATATTTCTTGCTGTTTGATTTTAATTAATGGAAGTTCTGTACGTAGAGGATTCAACGAAAGGTCCAGTGTTTAGAATCGGAACTATAAAGTAAAATATGAATATGGTAGTGTGGTTTGCTAATTGCAGTAACGATTGCCATCACAGCCTCCTACGCTGTCTGTGCTCAGGCAAGATTGCCATATGCCACAGGAAGCCTCGCCTGAGCAAGGACAATCAACTCCAGAGTTGATTCACTGTTATTAATATGGAACACAGTATGCTTGTAATGTCTTTGGAGAGTATTAAAAAATTTAAAGGTAAGATGAAGTAGGGTGTGTTTTATCTCCAAATTCGGCCTATATTTTAATCAATAGGTTTTGCATTTTCATGGAGGACTGCAGCTGCCAACATCCGGAATGCTTAAAAGAAGGATGTGATTGAACATGCATGCTTCTGCTCATGAGTTTGATGCACTAAGCTTTGCTGATTGCTGACTACCAGCGCAGGTAGGTTGTATTTAAAATAACATTTGCAGCCCTTGATCAAAAGCAGGGATGTACTGTGCTATATGTACTTTTAATGTAACATAACGGAGTGTCCTTGACAAAGATTGTACTGTCTACAATAGTGTTAGCGCTGAGTATTTGTCTATGTGTGGAGGCTCCTGCATAATACAGAGCTATGCAGTATGGTTTTTTTTTCATAACACGATGAAACTCAACAGCTCAGAGAAAGCACTTTCAATGCTCAAGAGTCAGGAAAGAAAGATTGACAGGGTAAAGAGCAGGCGTAGCCAACATATAGTACTTTTTGGTTATGTCATTATATTCTTTCTGTCCCACTCTGGGGTCTTCTACCTGAGTACACAGAACAGCTGACTTTAACAGAAGACAAGAACAGTATGTTTCATGGGGTCTAGAGGTCATGGAGACCAAACCCAGAGATGCCATCTCCCATATAACCATGATACTCCCAGACTGACTCCTCATCTGGCTCCTGGTATATACAAGGAACAACCTCCAGACAGACAGCCTGTAGGGCCAGTCGCTTTGCTTACCTCGACCTTGATGTCTTTAAAAAGACCAAGTTTGCTGGGCTATAACTGGCTGTAACTGTTGCAGGATCGTATCTTAGTTGAAGAATTATGCTTTCCAGAATCAAACTGATACATTGGCCTTTAATAATATTAACACTTGCTACAGTATCAAGTTCTTAACAAATGGAGGGGCATCAAAACTGATGGCTTTTTTAAACATTAGTTTCCATTATTGAAATTTTTTGATGATTTTCAAGGGAAACTCTACATTCTGCTGAAAGTAGCTTTCCTTTGAAGAGCACAGTTCAATCTACCTCTGCGTTTTGCAGGCATATACGTTACAAGCTGTGGATACAGTTGCTCCCAGCCACTGTCATGGGATACTATCCATACCTTTCTGTGGGTTCTCTCAGTATATTTGGGAATTCCTTGCAGCACAAGTACATCCCACTTTATCAGGAAATCCTAGGTATATGATTTTCTCTGGTATGGCTTCATACAATAAAGTCACCATATTAAGCAAAACAACAATTAAAATTGATGTTATCCATTTAAATATAAATGAATTTATTAAGATTTACTTTTAAAATGTAATATGACTGACAACCAGTCATTATTTTAACTAACTTTTGAAGCTAGCAGAAATGGACTCCCTGTGTGTGCATGCATGTGTGTGCAGAGGTCTTTTGTAATGCTTGAAGGTTGCTTAGCTGACACCCCAAACCAGGGAGCATTGTTTTTCAAACTAATTTTTATTGTCATCCAGTTTATTCTTTTCCTCATGCTATGTGTCTCCTGTATCAATTTTAGACTAAAATCCTGCAAAAACAAAAAGGTAATGGCACTTTTCACAGTATTTCAAAAGGTTTTTAAGTGGAAAAGGTATTTAGTATTTTTAATAAGCATCTTCAATACTATTGAGTTGGTTTCTTTGTTCATATCACAAGATTAATTATGCTGTCAAGCACTTTCAAGGCCTGCTTAACAAAGATTCAGTGATATAATGGTTTGCTTCGCATTGCCTTTTTTCTGCATAGCAATCACAATCAGCATTAGACAATTTAAAACCCTTTCACAATCCGGAAGTTCTGAAGAGCCTTTTAATCAACAAAAGTAATTTTGCAAACAACTAGATACAGCGTTTTTCATATTAACTAACTTGTGTTAAACTCTGCTCTGTGCTTGAATCTGTGTTTCTGGTAGGAGATTATTCAAATATGCAAGAGACTAAAAGTGGGGAACACAATTAGCACAATATGCAATTTGCACCCCATGAAAATTGAAATCTCATACCATTCTCTAGCTTAATATAAAATGGTATTAGTACTTCCTGGTAGTTTCATACATATTAATTTTCCCTTCATATGCTGTTCTTGTATGACCACTTAAAATATTTTTGAAAATATGCCTGGAAATTTAATTCCTGTTCTTTGAATGGAGGCCACTATTTCTACAGGACAGGTTAGACATCAAATCATAATACACTATGAGATTCTGAAATTCAAGTTAAAATAGGAAAATCTGTTTAGAAACTTGCCTTCTAATATCATCTAGCTCAAGAATACTTTATACAGTAATTTTAGTGCCAAATAGCATGATGAGAAATCCCACATGATTTAAAAACACTTATTTGATGGAGAGATTGTAAAAGCAAAAACACACTTCATGATGACTTCTTTTTTTTTTTGTCAAGCACATTTATAAATGAAACTAACTTGTTAATGACACCTTTAAAACACTCATTTTTTTCTAAACTGCTAGAAGCATTAATTTGTACCATTGCTGCATGTGGTAATTAGCAACTTCAGCAGTGATTTTCTTTGCCCTAAACCTTTTGTGTTTGACACTATTCCTACCCAGGAGAGGAGTGACCCTGGGATACAGTGCTACAGGACAAGTGGAGCAAATCCTGTCACAAGAAATAACAGGGTCAGAAGACATTGCTAATGAAGTCATAGCAACTGGTTTAAAGAGCCAATCAGAGAAGGCAACAATCTGTAAATGAGGATATAATTAGCAGAAAAAATAACATGCTTTGGTTGGATTCTAGGGGAGCCAATAATGAAGGCAATGACTGGATATTGAGAGAGATTCCAAAAGATTAGAGCAAACATTGTGCAACAAAGAATACCTAATTAGCAAAAAAGTGAATATGCCTTAATTAGGAGGAAAATATGTGATTGAAAGACATGGGGTAGGCTTTTAATATGAATATAATAATGAATGTTAGCACAAATTTCCATGAAGAGGGAAAAGGCCTATCTTCACTTTTTTTGCCTTTATAATTTTGATAAATGGTCCTGAAGATGGACTGTAAATTCCTATTTTTGCTGTGACATTAATACTATAAAAGCAAACAATTTTGAGACAGTAATTTAATGTGTTTCTACCCGATTTACATGTTTCCTACCCCCTAACACAGCTCTACAGACAAAGCAACACTGTGCCTTTTGGCTAGCCTTAATGTTCTTATAAGATGAAGAAATAATTATTAAAAGAAAGAATTTCAGGTAAGTGTCATGTGACATATGAGCTAATGCTAGGTCTCAATATCCTTCTAATATGGGGCTGGGGCCCTGCTTGTGTGTACACAACTACTACACTGCTACAACTTGCATTTACTGGTTGCTGTTGTTAGTTTGTGGGGGGTTTCTTTGTATGGGTTTTTTTTGTATATTTGGTTTTTTTTTTTTTTTTTTTTTTTTTTTTTCTGGAGTAGGGGCTGATCCAAAATTTATAAAATGCAAAGAAAAAGCTTCTAATAACTTCACCAACCTCTAGATCAGACTCTGAGAGAGCAGACCCTGGAAATTTTATTAGTAAAAATTAAACATGTTATTATCCTGAACATAATAGACCCAAATAGAAGAATTCCATAATGGATTGTGCCAGTACAGTATATGTACAGTATTTATGGCTAGCAGTGATGAAAAGTATAATGTTCTACTGCTTATCATTTTATTACAATAGAAAAATCAGGACTCTAACTTGCTAATAATTTTTCACTTTTATAGACATCTAAATGATATTATATTTCCTCCCTTTTTTCTTTTTATGAAATGGTTCTAGGATATTGATTGTCATTTATTTTTGCTTATGATATTTAATTGTCATAATTAGCAATCTATGTCTCATTCCCTATCTTAAAAATATCCTGTCAATTTTATAGCATATTTATCGATTAATTTAAATGTATAATTTAATTTATTACTGCATACCTTCGGTTTGTCTGTAACATTAAAATACTTATGGTACAGAATATTTTAATTAAAACTATTCATCAAATGAAGTCCAGGTAGCATCCTTATCCTTGTTTGCAGTAGGGGGTTCTGGCAGTGAAAGCAAGCAAAATAATGGGTCAATTAAAAAAAAATCTAAATATAGCTTTTTCAAAGATCCGATTGCTTAATTCAAGGTAAAAAAAAAAAAAAAAAAAAAAAAAAAAGAAAAAAAGAAGAAGAAGAAAAGAAAAACTGTGTTTGTCAATGGATTCCACAAATTAAATTAAGAGTATTTTTTTTCCCTTTACAGATATCAAATCTTCTAAAGTCAGAGCTAGAGCAGAAATAAAACTAGATGAGAAACGGGCTTGAATTTTCATGTGTGACGTATCTCAATTTGACACTCAGTGTCTGCAGGAAATTGGGATACTGTTTTCAGACAGTTCTTCTTGTGAAATGAGCTGTACTATTAATTTTTTCTAACACTGGGAAATTCACCCTGTGTTTATGAGAATCAAAGTATTTACCCTTTTAGGTCAAACATATTCTTGTATTTAAAAAAGAAAACTTTTAATGGCATTTCTAATAAACCAAGAGTTATTAGTTTGCTATGCTAGGGAAAAAATACAGTATAGCAGTCTGATCAAAATACTACCTCTAGTGTAACTGAGTAACCAAGGTTTTGCTGCATTTCTCAGTTGACAGTAAGTCTACCATTCTTTTACCATGTATGCTATTAATTCACTTTCCGGAAATGTCAGGTACCCTGAGAGTAAGAGAAATATACTAAAAATACCAGTTTATTTCTCTTCTTCCTTTTGCTAATATATCTCCACTGATGCTATTTTAAATTAAGCAATGCAGTACTGTTGAAAGTTCTGACTGGCTCTGTTAACAAAATGGATTAAAAATTAACCAGTTAAAAAAAAAAAAAAAAGAAGAAATAGAATCAGCTGACAACTTAATTGTTCAGCTTGTATGCAAATATTCTGACAATAATTTGCCAATGCTTTTGAATATAAGTTTAGAAACACATAATTATAACATTAATTGTTTCTTCTGCTTTAATTCTAGGTTTCTGTCACAAAACAGAAGGCTTAACTGTAATTCATGAGGAAATATAAAAAGTATATTCATTTTGTATTCAATTAGCTTTAAGCATATTCCAGTGTAGTACAGTATTACAATAATTATTTATGTTAATCTACAGAGTAAGATATGGTATGTTGGAATAATAAAGTGTCTTTATGCTGCATAGCAATGCGTTTTGAATCATCTTCTGTATTCACAAACAAGAGCATCTACCTGAATTTTATAGTTGTCAGATTGCAGGATAAAGACGACAAATTAGTGGCATGTAGGGAAGATGCACATTATCCACCATTCATATCACTATTTGTTTTTTAAGCTATTTATAATGAAATTGAATATCTGAGCCTGAGTCTGAAGTGAGAAGGGGTAAGATGATGCTGAAAGACTGGATTGGAGTTTGGCCTGAAATTCCTCTTCTTATTCCAACTCAGAATGCTAAATTAATCACTCAGATTTATATGAAAGTGAAAGCTACACAACATCTTCATCAAGGAACAATAGGGTTACAATTCAATAAAATGTGTGGTAATACTTTTTTGACTAGTAAATATACAGATCCTTCTGACTGCTATATTTTACTATTGAGGACTGTAACAGCATTGCAATTACATTACTAGTATTTGCTGAAGATATGTCTATCTCTTGATCTTTAAACATGTTTTAAAAAATGCAAGAACTGGTAGAAGGCCAAAAGAAAGCAGGTTATGCACTGTCCCAGAGTCTTGTGGGGAAATAAGCTATACAGAGATGATAATAACAGTACAAACAAGTTGATGCTGCTATTTTTAAACAAGCTGTTTTTATTGACTAACAGAGGTTGATGGAGGTGGGATGTTGTTAATGACAAAACTCTGGAACAATAGAATTGCTACTAATCCGTGCACTGGAGAGCCTGATAATGAGAAACATCTAAGTGCAGAATTAAATAGTCCTCTAAAATAATTTCTGCTACATACTGGATAAGGAATCACAGCATCCTAAGCAGACCTTTTTCCTTTCAGTAATCTATCCATGGAATTCCCATATTACCCCATTCACAAATTAGAGGGATGAAGAAATCCTCAGGGGAGTTATTAGTGGAGCTTTCAAAAAGAAAGGAAGCCAGTCATTTTGAAACATTCTGGGGCAAGCTATTTTAGGGACCACTCAGGAAAAAGAGAGGTCATACCATGATCCTCAAGCACATATGTGAGTATTTAGCACCTTGGAATAGTCTAGCTGATGGAAATCAACTGTTGTGTGAAACTTTTTTTGGCATACTGCAGATGAACAGCCTGTGCTAAACAGTCTGAAGTGTTCTCTACTATTAATCAGTTCCCATTTTCTTCTTTCTTGTGGCTCTGTTAGGCCACAGAGGCACAATGTGAGGAGGCCAGTCTGCTTTGAGGGCCTGAGCAAATTTGCTGGTTGTGGAGTCATTTGAAAACTTTGGGAGGGGAGCTGTGTTTGTTATTTGATGCAACCAGTTGTGAGTACGTGCCTGCTGACATCTAATTCCTCAGTGGGTAAGTCTCTCCCTAAAATCACAGGCAAAGGAGCCCGAAAATTAGTCCAGAAATATGCAAAATGTGTTAGTTTTATTTTATCAGATTTCCTTAAAAAGAACTTATAACACTTAAAGCTGAGTTTGGGAGGTAAATTAGTTTCTAAAACAATTGGTGAAATTTTGTAAGATTATGATTTAAACCATAAACCTCTCAAAAACTGGATTTTTCCATAATTTGAACTAAAATAAATAAATAAACCTACATAAATTCAACCTTGAGTTTCTGAAAATGTTTTTGAACTTTAACAGCTCTTTCAACAGGCCTGCTCTGCTTTTTGAGTTGCTAATGCAGTGCAATCCAAGTAAGATTTATATGACTTCACATTTGGTTGCAGACATTCACAGCTCAAAGCTAGTATCCGATTCTCTTCCATATCAGGCCATTTATGTATCCAAGAAAACACTGGCATCTGTTTAATATTTTATTGCTTTAAAAATATCTTTGTTCAGATATAGTCTTGCTCTAATATTTTCATTAGTAGTCTTTATTCTTTCTGTAAAGATGAGGACATATACCCACACATAAATAAAATTGACTACAAGTTGACCCATCATTTGCATTGCAAGAAAACTATGCAACAGGAACTTTTTCTTCAGGATAGGCTGTGGCTTTTTGTAAATTTTTTCTTAAATTTTCTGATGCTTCTGAGTATTTTACTTGATTGCAAACAGGAAATGTCTGATACATTATGATATTTTGTATTGAACTTCAAAAAATAATACATTAAAAGCACCCATAACTGCTTTCAGCTTTAGGCCCTAGCAGTTTGTATTTTTACTGTGTCCTGGGTTCAGCAGTAGCAGTCACTTTTTCTTCTTCTTAGTAGCTGGTGCAGCGCTGTGGTTTTGACTTTTGGCCTGGGAACAGTGCTGATAACATTGATGTTTTCAGTTGCTGGTCAGAATGTTTACTCTAACCAAGGACTTTATGAGTCTCATGCTCTGCCAGGGAGGAGGGGAAGCCGGGAGGAAGCAGGGACAGGACATCTGACCCAAACTAGCCAAAGAGGTATTCCATTCCACAGCACGTCATGCCCGGGGATGTAACGGGGAGTTACCTGGAAGGGCACGCTCTCTGCTCTGTCGGGCTCATTTTTGGCGGGTGGTATTGTATTCTCTTCCCTTGCTATTTCTCTTATCATTATTATTATTGGTAGTAGCAGTAGTGATTTGTGTTATACCTTAGTTACTGAACTGTTTTTATCTCAACCCGTGAGAGTTACATTTCTTCGATTCTCCTCCCCATCCCTCCGGGGGGTGTGGGGGGGATGTGTGGAATAGAAACTGTGTGGCTGACTTGCTGACAGGGCTGAAACCACGACAGTTCTTTTTGGCGCCCAACGTGGGGCATGAAGGGTTGAGATAACAACAGATCTGACAGGAGTGTGTCTAATCGTATTTGTGATAAGCATTCAGTGTTTTGAATTAATAGTCACTTGTCACAATGCTGATTCATTGGCTCTCAAAGTTGTTGTTTTTGATGTCACAGTCTCAATATGCCGTAGCTTACTTAGAGCCGGTATTTGCTGTGTTAGTGTTTTTCAAGTGTGGAGCTTGGGCTAAGGTTATTGTCTCATTGTACTTTATGGTAATGACTTGCAGTAAAATAGAATCATTGATCATGAAACTGGTCTGGCTTATGTTTCCATTGTGGTCACCACCTTTATACTTTGGGAAGTATATAGTAGAAGTGCTTAGCAATTACACATCTTTTTTCTCCTTCTTGGGTGGTCAACCTGTGAAGGAGACATTCTCTTACCCTCTCAGCGCCACCCCCCAGACCATTTACAGCATCGTTTGAGAGTTTTGAAGTTTTTGAATTGCCTTTTAATACTGTTGAGATCTGTTTGCTGATCGTAATGGGGATCACCATGCTGGCATGCATACAGAGTGTGTTTTGGCCACAACCATTACGTCTGATCTCAAGAGTTAAGCAGAGTCAGGTCTGGGTCTTGTCTGGGGTTAGATAACAATATAGGAGGACCAAGAGATTTTCCCTGAGGCTGGACAGCCATGAGTGGCAGGGTGTCTGGGATAGTATGGACAAGTACCTAGGTCAGTGGGCCCCTTCACTGCTTTGGATTTTCACCACCGAACAAGTGCAAAATCCAGAAGAATTAGTAAAACACTTAAATGAGGTGTGTTGTCACCCTGGTCATACCAGAGAGGGATAAATCATGTCAACGTGCTGGGGCTTGGCCTATGCTTACCGGGCCTTGTTCAACACTATCCAGCACCTTCAAAAGGAAAAAAATGTCCCTGGATCTGAAGGCAAAGCAACAGACAGTGCAGCTACCCCAGGTCCAAGCACAGCAGCTACACCACCCCCAGCGACAAGTACAGTTGCTACTCAAACCACAGTGATAATCACTACAGCTAAATCACAGTGATAATCACTACAGCTAAATCACAGTGATAATCACTGCAGCTAAACCAGAGGACCAATTTGTACCAATATCGGTTGCCCCTGTAAGCAAGAGGAAAAGCAAAAAAGAGGCAAGATGAAGAAACAATGTATTCACCACTCAGGACAGCATCTGATCAGGAGTCATCACCACATGATGAAGAAGAAGAAGAGGTGACTTCTCAACCTCAGACCTCAACCAAGCTACGGAATATGCAAAAAGATTTTACCTGCCAACCAGGGGAGCACATCATCACCTGGCTGCTCTGATGCTAGGACAATGGGGCCAATGATCATGAACTTGAAGGTGCAGAAGCCAAGCAGCTGGGATCATTTGCTAGAGAAGGGGGAATTGACAAAGCAATTGCAAGAGAGCAAAAGTCCCTCAGTCTTTGGAGGCAGCTCTTGGCAGCTGTGAAAGAAAGGTTTCCATGCAAGGACAATGTTATGAGTTGTTCAGCCAAGTGGACTACTTTAGACAAAGGCATCCAGTCTCTGACAGAAATAGCCGTCATAGAGATGATCTATCACATCAAGCCAAATAACGGGGATATAACCATAGACGCAGATGAAGTCGAATGTATATGATCCATGTGGTGAAAACTTACACTTAATGCACCATCATCATATGCTCATTCATTGGCAACAGTAACCTGGAATGACGTAGTACCACTAACAGTGGATGAAATGATTCATAAATCTGAGAGTTCGAAGACAATCTCACCCCTTCCATCATCTCAGCTGTGGAAAAACTGTCCCAGGGCCTCAAACAATTGAGAGATGATCTATCTGATCTATCCAGCTCCTCACGGGTACCAGCCCACGTCTCAGCTATTAACAAAAGGCTTCCTATTGTTCGAGAGAGAAGATATAGAAGGTATACGCCACGGGCCACTCTATGGTCTTACCTGTGGAATCACAGAGAAGACATGACGAAGTGGGATGGAAAACCTACTTCAGCTTTGGAGGAACAGGTGTGTGAATTGAAAATAGGAACACAGGTCAAGGCTGATCATCCCATGAGGGCTGCAGCTTGAGCTTCTGATGAGCAGGTTACCAGATGGAGCAGAAGAGCTGATTTTACTCCAGCTCCTGTGATAATGAAGAATAATCCCTTTCAACATGACTTAAGTGTCCAATGTTGTGACGACTATTAGAGGGGCCCTGCCTCCAGCCAGGTTGAGGTAGGGAACAATCGGATTTACTGGACTGTGTGGGTCAGATGGCCTGGCACATCAATTCCACAGAAGTATAAAGCTCTAGTAGATACCGGTGCACAGTGTACCCTGATGCCATCAAGCTGGCAAGGGGTGGAACCTATATTTCTGGAGTGACAGGAGGACCCCAAGAGTTGACTGTACTGGAGGCTGAGATCAGCCTGACTGCAGGAAATGGCAAAAGCACCCCATTGTGACTGGTCCAGAGGCTCCATGCATCCTCAGGAGAGGGTACTTCAAAGACCCAAAAGGGTACCGATGGGCTTTTGGTATTGCTGCTTTGGAGACAGAGGAAATTGAGGGGGGTGGTCAGTAGGTCGAGAGAGGTCCTCCTTCCCCTCTACTCTGCCCTGGTGAGACCGCATCTGGAATATTGTGTCCAGTTCTGGGCCCCTCAGTTCAAGAAGGACAGGGACCTGCTGGAGAGAGTCCAGCGCAGGGCAACTAAGATGATTAAGGGAGTGGAGCATCTCCCTTATGAGGAAAGGCTGAGGGAGCTGGGTCTCTATAGTTTGGAGAAGAGGAGACTGCAGGGGGACCTTATTAGTGTATATAAATATATAAAGGGGGAGTGTCATGAGGATGGAGCCAGGCTCTTCTCAATGGCAAACAATGATAGGACAAGGGGTAATGGGTACAAACTGGAACACAAGAGGTTCCACTTAAACTTGAGAAGAAACTTCTTCTCAGTGAGGGTGACAGAACACTGGAACAGGCTGCCCAGGGAGGTTGTGGAGTCTCCTCTGGAGACATTCAAAACCCGCCTGGACACATTCCTGTGTAACCTTATCTAGGTGTTCCTGCTCTGGCAGGGGGATTGGACTAGATGATCTTTTGAGGTCCCTTCCAATCTCTAACATACTGTGATACTGTGATACTGTGAGCAGCTGTCCACCTTGCCTGGTCTCTCAGAGGATCCTTCTGTTGTGGGGCTGCTGAAGGTTGAAGAGCAACAAGTGCCAATCGCAACCACAACAGTGCACCGGTGGCAATATTGCACCAACCGAGACTCCCTGATTCCCATCCATAAGCTGATCCGTAGACTGGAGAGTCAGGAAGTGATCAGCAGGACCCGCTCACCCTTTAATAGCCCCATATGGCCAGTGCGAAAGTCTAACAGAGAGTGGAGACTAACAGTAGTCTATTGTGGCCTAAATGAAGTCACACCACCATTGAGTGCTGCTGTACCAGACCTGCTAGAACTTCAGTATGAATTAGAGTCAAAGGCAGCCAAGTGGTATGCCACGATTGATATTGCCAATGCATTCTTCTCAATTCCTTCGGCAGCAGAATGCAGGCCACAGTTTGCTTTTACTTGGAGGGGTGTCCAGTTCACTTGGAACTGACTACCCCAGGAGTGGAAACACAGCCCTACCATCTGCCATGGACTGATCCAGACTGCACTGGAACAGGGGCAAGCTCCAGAACACCTGCAATACATTGATGACATTATTGTGTGGGGTGATACAGCACATGGAGTCTTTGAGAAAGGGAGGAAAATAATCCAAGTCTTGCTGAAAGACGGTTTTGCCATAAGACGAAGTAAGGTCAAGGGACCTGCACAGGAGATTCAATTTTTGGGAATAAAACGACAAGATGGACATTGCCAGATCCCTACAGATGTGATCAACAAGATAACAGCAATGTCTCCACCGACTAATAAAGAAACAGAAGCTTTCTTAAGTGCCGTGGGGTTCTGGAGAATGCACATCCCAAATAACAGTTCGATTGTAAGCCCTCTCTATCATGTGACCCTGAAGAAGAATGATTTTAAATGGGGCCCTGAGCAACAACAAGCCTTTGAGCAAATTAAACGCGAGATAGTTCATGCAGTAGCCCTTGGACTGGGCTGGACCGGGCCAGGTGTAAAAAATGCACCGTACACCACAGCTGGGGAGAATGGTCCTACCTGGAGCCTCTGGCAGAAAGCTCCAGGGGAGACTCGAGGTCGAACCCTTGGCTTTTGGAGTCAGGGATACAAAGGATCTGAGGCCCCCTATACCCCAACTGAGAAAGAGATACTGGCAGCCTATGAAGGGGTTCGAGCTGCTTCAGAGGTGATTGGCACTGAAGCACAGCTCCTCCTGGCACCCCAGTTGCCCGTGCTGGGCTGGATGTTCAAAGGCAGAGTCACCTCTACACATCATGCAACCGATGCTACATGGAGTAAATGGGCTGCACTAATTACACAACAAGCTCGAATAGGAAATCCCAGTCGTCCAGGCATTCTAGAAGTCACCATGGACTGGTCAGAGGGCAAGGATTTTGGAATATCACCAGAGGAGGAGGTGATGCGTGCTGAAAGGGCCCCACCATATAATAAACTGTCAGACAGTGAAAAGCAATATGCCTTGTTTACTGATGGGTCCTGCCGTATTGTGGGAAAGCATCGGAGATGGAAGGCAGCTGTATGGAATCCTCAACGACAAGTTGCAGAAACTGCTGAAGGAGAGGGTGAATCGAGTCAGTTTGCCGAGGTGAAAGCCATCCAGCTGGCTCTGGACATTGCTGAACGAGAAAAGTGGCCAGTACTTTATCTCTATACTGACTCATGGATGGTGGCAAATGCCCTGTGGGGGTGATTGCAGCAATGGAAGCAGAGCAACTGGCAATGCAGAAGTAAATCCATCTGGGCTGCTGCACTGTGGCAAGATATCGCTGCCCGGGTGCAGAACCTGGTGGTGAAGGTACGCCATGTAGACGCCCATGTACCCAAGAGTCGGGCCACTGAGGAACACCAGAACAACCAACAAGTGGATAAAGCTGCTAAGATTGAAGTGGCTCAGATGGACTTAGATTGGCAACATAAGGGTGAATTATTTTCAGCCCACCAAGCCCATGACACTTCAGGCCATCAGGGCAGAGATGCAACATATAGATGGGCCCGTGATCTTAACAATGGACACTATTGCCCAGGTTATTCATGAGTGTGAAACGTGCTGCAATTAAGCAAGCTAAACGGTTAAAGCCTCTTTGGTATGGAGGATGATGGCTGAAGTACAGCTATGGGGAGGCCTGGCAGATTGACTACATCACACTCCCAACAACCCGCCAAGGCAAGCGCCATGTGCTTACCATGGTGGAAGCAACCACTGGATGGCTGGAAACATACGCTGTGCCCCACGCCACTGCCCGAAACACTATCCTGGGCCTTGAGAAACAAATCTTGTGATGAAATGGCACCCCAGAGAGAACTGAGTCAGACAATGGGACTCATTTCCGGAATAACCTTACAGACACTTGGGCCAAAGAGCATGGCACCAAGTGGGTATATCACATCCCCTACCATGCACCAGCCTCCGGGAAAATCGAACGGTACAATGGGCTGTTAAAAACTATACTGAGAGCAATGGGTGGGGGAACTTTCAAGCATTGGGATACACACTTACCAAAGGCCACCTGGGTGGTCAACACCAGAGGATCTGCCAACAGGGCTGGCCCAGCCCAGTCAGAACTTTTACATATTGTAGAGGGGGACAAAGTTCCTGTGGTGCACATGAAGAATTTGCTGGGGAAGACAGTCTGGGTTATTCCTGCTCCAGGTAAAGGCAAACCCACTTGTGGGATTGCTTTTGCTCAGGGATTCGGATATACTTGGTGAGTAATGCGGGAAGATGGGGAAGTC
This sequence comes from Psittacula echo, assembly GCF_963264785.1. Classification (NCBI taxonomy): domain Eukaryota; kingdom Metazoa; phylum Chordata; class Aves; order Psittaciformes; family Psittacidae; genus Psittacula; species Psittacula echo. The sequence continues at coordinate 93,038,441 of NC_137742.1, read as the reverse complement.
TGATGTATACTTCAAGGGGATTTGATTTTAGGGGAAAACAGTCAATGAACTCAATTGTATGCTGTTTCCTGCTATGTAATACTTTTATAGCCCCTCAATTAGAAGTCTGCAAGGCACCAGCAACTGGCTCTGACTTCCCTCCGACCATCATCCCAACAGAGAATGAACTTTGATAGAGCCAGATGAGTTCTGCGCTAAAGGAATGATCAGCACCAGCAGGCAACGATCCAACATTACACACAGCCTCTCCTGCCCTGAAAGACTGTTACAAGAGGTGGAACCCAACATCATGGACTGGATGGACTCAGCAGCTTTATAGGGATTGGTCCATGCACTAAGTTAACAGTGCGCTGAGATGAGAGTGAGGGTATATTGAAAATGTGAGATCTGAGCATGACATGAATGGTATGGAATAAGGGGTGGATACTGTCCTGGGTTCAGCAGGAGCAGTCACTTTTTCTCCTTCTTAGTAGCTGGTGCAGCGCTGTGGTTTTGACTTTTGGCCTGGGAACAGTGCTGATAACACCGATGTTTTCAGTTGCTGGTCAGAACATTTACTCTAACCAAGGACTTTGTGAGTCTCATGCTCTGCCAGGGAGAAGGGGAAGCCGGGAGGAAGCAGGGACAGGACATCTGACCCAAACTAGCCAAAGAGGTATTCCATTCCACAGCATGTCGTGCCCGAGGATGTAATGGGGAGTTACCTGGAAGGGCACACTCTCTGCTCTGTCGGGCTCATTTTTGGCAGGTGGTATTGTATTCTCTTCCCTTGCTATTTCTCTTATCATTATTATTATTGGTAGTAGCAGTAGTGATTTGTGTTGTACCTTAGTTACTGAACTGTTTTTATCTCAATCTGTGGGAGCTGCATTTCTTCGATTCTCCTCCCCATCCTTTTGGGGGAGGAGGGATGTGTGGAATAGAAATTGTGTGGCTGACTTGCCAACAGGGCTTAAACCACGACATACTGATACATTAATTTCTAAGAAGTTTGAAATATTTACAGGTCTATCCCCTCATTAATAAAAATGCATAACTTTTACATACCCCATCAGTCCATATATGATAGATCACTTTATGAAGGAAGCAAATATTATTATCCTTATTTTATAGACAAGTTAAAGCAGCAGTAAACAAAATCATAAGAAAAGTACAGCTTCTACACAAATACAATCAAAAACCTCCAAAATTCTGTTCCCTTCCCAATTGTGTTTGTTTCACATTAATTTTTATTTGGATTCTTTTGGCACAGGGCTGCCAAAATAGCAAATTTGGTGTAAATAAGCCACAATGGGAACACCTTTAAATCAAATCAGCTTCAAAGCAAGCTCTGAATCAGAAATGCAGGGACCATCTGAAAGCAAAATCTTACAGTACAATACAGTTTTTCATGAAACAGCACCACATAGAACTGATTCATAAATACATAGAGGCAGAGAGACAGATGGATATGGCTATCTATCTGCAGATAAATCGTGAAGTCAAAGAGATCCATGACATCTGCCTGTCAAGAAGTTTAAAGTGGTTCTAAACCCAGCAAGGAGAGTAGATTTAGATTAGGTATTAGAAAAAAAATCTTCCCTGTGAGGATGTTGAGGCCCTGGCACAGGGTGCCCAGAGAAGCTGTGGCTGCCCTATCCCTGGCAGTGTTCAAGGCCAGGTAGGACTGGTTTAGTGAAAGGTGTCCCTGCCCGTGGCAGGGGGTTGGAACTACATGAGATTTAATGCCCTTTCAGACACAAACCATCTTGTGATTCTATGACTCTAAGTTTCTTGGGTCCCCTTAGTAGATGAAAAGCTTTAGTTACTGAATGCAATTGGAGCACTTGGAGCTCAGGAGAATTTCTCTGTCTTCGTCTTGCTCAGATATGAGCTTTGTAGCACTGTCTTGCTCCTAATAATAAGCATCTAATATATGAGCACTTCCCAGAATTGAAATCAACATGGGCATGTTGAGAATGCTCAAGTAAGATAACTACCTGCTTCTGTCAAGGCTCAAGAAGAACAGGAGGAGCTAGATGATATGTAGAATCATAGAATCATAGAATAGTTAGGGTTGGAAATGACCTTAAGATCATCTAGTTCCAATCCTCTTGCCATGGGCAGGTACACCACACACTAGACCATGCTGCCTGAGACTCTGTCCAGCCTGGCCTTGGACACTGCCAGAAATGGAGCATTCACAACTTGCTTGGGCAAATTGTTCCAGAGACTCACCTCCCTCACAGTAAAGAACTTCTTCCTTATGCCTAACCTGAACTTCCCCTGTTTAAGTTTGGACCTGTTACTCCTTGTCCTATCACCACAGTCCCTAATGAAGAGTCCCTCCCCAGCATCCTTATAGGCCCCCTTCAGATACTGGAAGGTTGCTATGAGGTCTCCACGCAGCCTTCTCTTCTCCAGGCTGAACAACCCCAACTTTCTCAGCCTATCAGCACGGGAGGTGCTTGAGCATTATCATCCTCGTGGCCCTCCTCTGGACTGAGCCTCCTTTTTTCATTGTTTTATCAACTCCAGCTCTCAAAACTCTGTGCTGTGCCCAGGATCTAGTCCAGAAGATCTGTGTGTTCTCAGGTAAGATAAAGTCTGCTAGGAGCTGTATTACAAAACTTATGTGAAAGCTTCTCAGCTTGGCAAGATCAGCAAAAGGAGGACTCACCTCTCCCTTCCTTACCATCCTTATGGCTCCCCAGAGAACTGCTGGCACTGTGACCTGCCTGGTTGCAAGCACAGTGGGAGCAACAGAGCTTGAATTTACAGCTCAACATTAAGGACAGATTTTTCTTTCTGCCTGAATCAACATCTATTATGTGATGTCCTTTATTTACATCAGGATTGGAGAGGGGGAGGGAAGGCTTCATGAGGATGAGATGAAATGGATAATTACTGACAAAACCATAAAGCCATCAGCTAGCACACGTCTAGCATGATAAAGAAAAAAGACCACCTCACTCTTTGTAAGGCTGTGGAATCTTCTCAAGAAATCACTGCTGTTTTCTTTCTTTCACCAGAGATTCAGTCTTTTGGCCATTGCTTTAGACAGGGCTTCTAACACAAACCCTCAGTCATGAGAAAAGGCTAGTTTCAACTGACCACATTGAACCAATCAGAAACAATATGCATGCATCTAGTGAAAGAATGCATAGTGCATGGTGTGATAGAAGTGGAATTATATGACAATAATTTGATACGAAATAGAGACGTAAGCTGCTAGAATTGACACAGGAGAGAAATGCAGAACAAATCAACAGCTGAAATGAAAAATCTTACAAAGGAACTATGAGTTTAAACAAAAATGGATTAAAAAAAAGCTAATGTCTGAAATACTAAAATAGAAGAAAATTAATCATTTGTGAGATACAAAATCAATTTAAAGCTACAAAATTAATTTAAATTTAAATATTTCAAATATAATTGTTATTCACAGTTTGCAAATGGTAAAATGAAATACTAGTTGTGTATATTGAAACTGCAATGAAAATGTTTCAGGAAAATTTTAAGGAAAGGAAAGCAAGGAAAATTTTATTAATATTCACAGAAATAGTTAAAAAAAAAAAGTCACAGAAATAATTTCTGTGAGAAATTAACCGAACTACCAGACTTAGTACCATGATTGTAATTATTAACACTAAAAACCAAAACAGTTGGAGTACAATCCAAATACCAGTTTCCCAGGAACGCAGACCTCTATCAAAATATTTGGGGATACTCATCTTCAAAAAAAGTCAGGTTTATGTGGCTAAACTGCCAGTGCTCACAGATGAAGAAAAAAAGTTTTTTTCGACACAGAAATCTTCCCGTGTCTAGTTTTTGCATATGACTGCATGAAACTGGGGGTCTCTTTCTTCAACGCAATATATTTCAAAACATTTGCTAGAATAAAAATGAAGGAGAAGGTGCTCAAATGAATAGTTAGTAGGGAACTCTCCATTCCTGCCTGCTTGTCTGATTTTACATATCTTTCAGCTAAATCAGAGATCCAAATGGAAAATTCATTACTTAAGGATATCAAGTGAATTTTTGACACTCCCTGGAGAATTTATGCCCATAAACCATCTAGGTAGTCTTTATTTTCTGACAGATATAAGAGATAACTTAAATTTAATATATACTTCAAGTATTATTAAATGTAAGTTACTAACATGTTACAAATATCCTGTATTTTCTTTCTTGTGTTTCACATCTATGGTCTATACAACACGTAGAAAATACTTGAGGGGGAACACTGTACACAGTTTATGCAAATTTGCATGCTTTGTCCATATAGTTGTGTCAGTTTGTTTCTTTTAGAAAATAGAAATCTTATAGAACAATATTTTGCGTTTATTGTTACAAGTCATAGAAGCTTCAAAGAAGAATAAGGATAGAGGAGTAAATGGAGGTGGAAATGGAGACATAAAAAAGAAGAGACCAAAAAACAGTTGTTGTGTCTACATTAAAATTGTAAAATGTTTTCACACTGTTAGAATTTAAATCTAGATTGTCCTCCATGTGAAGGAATGCCCTCACTCCTCTGTTTCTCCTGAATTTCCACTTTTCTATGGAGGCATGATGGTGAGCAGATATGGAGATTTGGACGGCTTAAGGGACTGGGATTTCTGAGGAGTTCTCTCTCATACATATATCAGAGTGATTCATATTCCACCTTTTGATTATGTTTTTAGAGATAACGTCCAAACAGAAAATAAAAAATATTACCATTAATATGCAGATTATTCAGTGACTGAATTTTCACTTTCAAATCATTTTGTATCACTTTGTCTCATTAATCAGTTATTTCCCAATGATTCAATTGAATCGACTTTTAAAACTGATTAGACTTTTACAAAGAAATTGAATGTTTGCACTTGAAGAACAAGGCTCAGTTGTAACTCCTTTTCTTCTTACATTCCCCAGGAACGTTGGTACTACTGAAAACACTTTAAAAATTGATTCAAGTCGGATTTGCTTTAATCACATATCATGGCTGGAAGGGAGCTTGTTCTTCTCTTCATCTAAAATCAGAATTTTCTATGGAAACCCCTCAGGGTGTGCAGCTGGCCTTACTGTGAAGATAGGAGGAAGGAAACCCTTATTCTGTGGATACCAGTGGGAAGGACTGGACACTGGCCTTTAATAGGATTGTGCATCTGCTTTTGTGGTGCTAACACAAGCAGTTTTGGAGGCAGATGAGATGATACTTTCAGGGGCTTGACATAGAATCATAGAATAGTTAGGGTTGGAAAGGACCTTAAGATCATCTAGTTCCAACCCCCCTGCCATGGGCAGGGACACCCCACACTAAACCATGTCACCCAAGGCCTCATCCAACCTCGCCTTGAACACCGCCAAGGATGGAACATTCACAACCTCCCTGGGCAGCCCATTCCAGTGCCTCACCTCCCTCACAGTAAAGAATTTCTTCCTTATATCCAATCTAAACTTCCCCTGTTTAAGTTTGAACCCGTTACCCCTTGTCCTGTCACTGCAGTCCCTGATGAAGAGTCCCTCCCCAGCATCCTTGTAGGCCCCCTTCAGATACTGGAAGGTTGCTATGAGGTCTCCACGCAGCCTTCTCTTCTCCAGGCTGAACAACCCCAACTTTCTCAGCCTGTCTCCATATGGGAGGTGCTCCAGTCCCCTGATCATCCTCGTGGCCCTCCTCTGGACTTGTTCCAACAGTTCCATGTCCTTTTTATGTTGAGGACACCAGAACTGCACACAATGCTCCAAGTGAGGTCTCATGAGAGCCGAGTAGAGGGGTAGGATCACTTCCTTCAACCTGCTGGTCACGCTCCTTTTGATGCAGCCCAGGATACGGTTGGCTTTGTAGGCTGCGAGAGCACACTGCCAGCTCATGTTCATTTTTTCATCAACCAACACCCCCAAGTCCTTCTCTGCAGGGCTGCTCTGAATCTCTTCTTTGCCCAACCTGTAGCTGTGCCTGTGATTGCTCTGACCCGGGTGTAGGACCTTGTACTTGGCATGGTTAAACTTCATCAGGTTGGCATCAGCCCACCTCACAAGCGTGCTGAGGTCCCTCTGGATGGCATCCCTTCCCTCCGGCGTATCAACTGAACCACACAGCTTGGTGTCATCGGCAAACTTGCTGAGGGCGCACTCAATCCCACTGTCCATGTCACCGACAAAGATGTTGAACAAGACCGGTCCCAACACCGATCCTTGGGGGACACCACTCGTTACCGGTCTCCAGCCGGACATTCAGCCATTGACCACAACTCTTTGCGTGTGGCCACCCAGCCAGTTCTTTATCCACTGAGTGGCCCACCCATCAAATTGATGTCTCTCCAATTTAGAGACAAGGATGCCATGTGGGACAGTGTCTTACAGTTTGCACAAGTCCAGGTAGATGATGTCAACTGGTCTGCCCCTGTCCATCAGTTTCGTAGCTTATCAGCTTCTCATAGAGAGCTTCTTTTGGCTGCGACTGCCCTCAAGCAAAACCAAGAAGTAGTAGTGGCAAGAGTATCCTCTCTTCCACACAAAATAAAGGAGCTCTCTGTGTTCCTCTGTACTCCTGCATCTCTTTTCCTTTCCTCTACTGAAAAAAGGTAGGGGGGGAATAAGAAATGTAAGTAGGGAAACATACTTTCTTTTGCTTTCAATATAATTTATTTGAAGGAGAGGAGATGGGAGCAAAGAATTATTAGTAAGACAAACGTAAATGCAGAGAAATGGAAATAAATGCTTCCCCATAAGCATTACAGACAAATTATTTTCTTTTAAACTATTAGCGTAAGTTGAAATAACATAGCTCCTCTTATTCAAGAGAATTCCAGTGTGTATAAGTCTTTCAATACTTGCACTGTTTTTTTACCCCTGCAAGAATGTTTTGTTTACAATTAAATTTTAAAATACCATGTGATGATAAGTTCAAGAAAGTTGTCTGCATTTCATTTTTTTAACAATATACCACCTGTACTTTATATCCTTGATTGCTGGAATAGAATGCTTCCATGTCTGTAGTCCCAAATCAGTGTTCAAGTATTCTTACTAATTTATAAGGTGGTTTTACACAATAGCTGAGAAAATGCTGTTGACTTTTCTTCTACATTTTCGACTGGACCAGTCCAATATTCCTTGGAAGATAATAACTGAGAAATCAGACAGTTCCTCATGGGTTGTTTGTTTGTTTTTTTTTTTAATTGATGCAAAAGGATGGATAAAAGATGTATATTAATTTTCAGATCTTCTTTAAAGAAACGTTTTTATTGATAATTCCTTTCTGTTCATTTCTAACAGAATTTCAATGCTATGCATTTCCAAGAATTATAGAGGAAATAGATGGAGAACATCAGCTCCCTAAGCTTTGGGAAAATCTGTTCCAGGATCTTACTCACAGGATAGATTTTCTGTGTGCTGCACCAGGTAAAACAATCCTTGCCACAGTGAACAGGACCTGCTTTTTCAGTGTTCGCACACTCCACTTTGCAGTTTTACTTTGTGCATAATTCATATTACATTACTTATGATAAAATTCTTGTTACACTAGTTATTCTCTACAAGTGGGTTTTTGTGATATGTGAAATAGTCCAGAAGCAAGTCTAAGTGACCCTGAATTTTGAATTCTGATACAAATCCAGCTCTGAACTTATTTATTTTCTTAAATATAAAATAATAAAGGTATCTGTCCACGTTTCTGAAAGCATAACATTTTTCATTATATGGTCAATTAAATTAGATTAAACCTTAGCAGAACTAAAGTCAGTTCCAAAGGAAATAACCATTGCTTTTCATCCGTTAGCATCTCAGTCCCCCTAATCAAACAGATGTCTTTTGCTACATCCTTGGAGAGGCCCTACATGTGGGCTATTTTGAGTTATAAGCAAGTTTTAGTCTTATCAGCTTCAGAGAGAAAACCATAGACTCCGTGTCCTGTTCTGTGTAATGAGGAAAACAGCATAGTTGTTCCTGCTAACTGCAGCTGTTACAGGCTGGCAGAGAGAAAGAAGTGGCGCTAGGCTTGTCTCAGACTTCTTGTATCTTCTTGATTATGCATCATATGTCAGGTGAATGTGCAGTGGGTCAAACTGGGATCAAGGTGCTTGTGTAGAGATGAGATAGGGCTTAGCAAACTGTTGTAGCTCTATGAACAAGAGTCTGATAATAACATGATGGAAGTGCTAATAACAGAGACGAAGTTTCAATTGGGAGAAGTAGTTCAGATCTCTCTCTAGAACAAAACACGCACTAATAGTGATCTGAAGCCAGTGATGTTGAGCACCTGTGAATTTCCACGATATCTATGGGACCAGTGGGTACTTGCCACTTTTGAACTCAATTGTTTTCACCAAATTCCCTGTGTTTTCTGCGGTTAGTCCTATGCAGAGCAGTGGCAATCCTCTGAAGATTCCCAGGCTAGATCCTGATGTGTGTATCTGCTGACCTAATTAGCTTGCCTGAGAAGCAAGACAGATTAGCTGTCTTAAGCAAGAGGCACATGCTAATAGAGCTATGAGATAGCTTTATTCCATACAGCTGTATCCTCAGAGTCAGATTCAAAGGTCTTTAACACCCACAGAAAGGTTCTCATTTGCTTCAGTGAGAGTGGGATAAAGCCCTGAGCTTTGAAACTGTTTGTCTGAGAATATAATGCACATTGGTGTCAAATATGGCTGTGCCCTAAGAGCAGAATATTAACCTATAGTAACAGTACTTTGCACTTACCTAGCAGCTCTCAAATAATCATCTCTGTGCACTTTAATTAATTAACCTTTACAACAACATCTCTTTGAGGGTTAGCTAAGGATCAGAACTGAGTGATGAGTTAAAAAAAAAATCTCCAATTATTCATTTATCCTCAGACAATTTTTGATTTGAGTATATTTGTGTCCTTTTCCAGATTTGCTTTCTTATAACACTGTTTTTAAAAGTATGTTTTAATCGTAAAAGCTTAAGTATTCATCAAACAGAAATGAGTATCCATAGTTTTACTGGCATACTATTTTGTAACAGTTCATCACTTCTACCTTTTACTCCTTCTCTTCTCACTGTACCTGGCTGCCTCTTTCCGCAGAACCTTAATCATCTTTTCCCTGTTAAGGCAATGCTGGTTCCTAAAACTATTTGCTCCAATATTAAGTCCAAAATATTAAGATAGGCAAAATCACTGATGTGTTACATTGACCTGGTGGCCAAAGGTGTACAATTAGAGGAAAACATACCAGACCTCTTGACTAACCCTACTGAATAAAGCTCAGAGTTTCATTAACAGCTTTTTAGGAAGTTGTTCATAAATAGATGATAACTCAAAGACATTTGTGAATATTTTTGAATAATCAATACATTTCATTTTCCTATGAGTTTTACATTCCTTAGAAATGGATATTATATGGTAGATATGTGCAGAATCTAGGAGTCCTGATATTTATTATCTTACCCTAACTTGAAATAGAATAGTCTCTCTCATCTATATGCTAAAACAGCACAACGTGTAGGCTTATTCTAGAAGAAAAAATCCTTATGATTGTTAGAATTTAGGTAATGTTTGAATGTTCCGCTTGAGACTAAATTTTGGAGCATAAAGAGTACAGAAATATTAGACTAAAATGGCTCTGCTGGCTCTAAACCAGTAACAGTAACTGAAAATATTTTGGAAGAGAATTTTAATTCTCCACCTCTTTTTCCTATCATCCAGACTTGATGAAGCTTCTTTTCATCATGAATATATTGCTATTAAGTTTGTCAAGAAAATAAAAAAGATTCCTTGTGTTTCTTTCATTTAAAATATTTACTTCCTGGGAATTATTAGTTAATGCATTTTGAACTACATTAGGTTGTTCAGGTTTGTGGTTGATCTGATAGCCATGTTCCAGTAATCACATGTACCATCTGGCTTTAGTTCCATCTGGATCATGTTTAGCCATTAGCTGCTAAAAAGATCTGTGGCCATTTATCTTAGTGATTCAGAACTGGAGTTTAGCATTACTTTTATATGGCACCAAAGGTGGGGTTTTTAGAGGCTAATTTTTAAAGGTTTTTTCTTTTTCTTAACACATTCACTTTTAGGCTTACATTTTTACAAAGATTACATGTTGTTTGTTTGGTTTTACTGAGTCATTATATAATGACCCCATGCTAGGATTTCTTTTGAAGACTAAATTTGCCTTACTGTTCTATTGTTTCATTTACAAGAACAATCATTTTTGACGTGTAAATGAGTAAAGTTTTATAAAAATAACTTGGAATAAATTTTTAATAGGATGTATTATTATCCTTTGACTCATAGCAAGTCATTCATAAACACCATTAAATCCTGATAATTATAGCTGTAGCTGCAGGGTTACTACCTTTACAGTCCTCACATAGACTTCATTTAAAGGTCCAGTGGGGACATGCACACAACTGCTACAAAATGTTACTATTAACAGTTTCCTTTGGAACAGTATTGTACTAGATTAAACATTCACTCATGAAACAAAAATGTTTATAGGTCATCTAATAGCTAAACATTCTGTGAAAGTAAATTCTTTAGCTTCAGATTCCAGATTTTAGGAGGTGAATGACTTTCTACTTCTATATACAACATGAAATACAGACATTCTGTAATGCAGAAAAGTGCTCAGGAATTTTCTCTGAATAATGCAGCAATCATCATTTTCCCCAAAGTGAGTTGGACTGTTTTGGTTTATAAAGCCGCTTAATAACTTGCACAGTGCCTCCTTTCCTTTTTTGCCTTCTTGTTCCTCCATTTCAGAACTCCTTTCTTGAATAGAATGCATGTTAGTATTTACAGCGTATCACTTTCAGCTTCATGTCTTACAAAATACATGCTGATATGTTTCCAGGAAATTTCTGGTCTAGAGGTAAACAAACACAACTCTTGTTCTATAAAAAATAATCTAGATGTCAATTTTGGAGCTGCATAGGCTCTTTTGAATATCTTCTAATACTTTCAGGAACTTCTAATTGAAAGGCTTTCTAGGAATATCAATACTGTTGTGTCTCAAAACTCTGCTCTGTCCTAAAACGAAGATCTCTCAAGATTTCTTTAAACTCCAGTGTGAGCAGAATTCATACCATCTCTTTTTCCTAATACTCATTTCCTTTGTCCCATGTAGTTTACTTTTCCCTAGACTCTTAATTCTCACTAATTAGGCAAGCTAACCGTGAAGTACAGTGCCAGTTCTCAGGATCTGGAGTATTTAACTCTGACATTCTTTTATTCACCTGCTTCATGCTCTATGCTAGCAGTCCCTGCCAGGAGCTGTATATCTTCCTAGATGGCCAGCTCTCTCCCAGCCCATCCTTTGTGCCATCACCCAGACTGTGTCCTCTTCCCTTCTAATTGCTGCAGTTCTGTTTGGCGATTAATCAAGCATGGCAACAGCAGGATTTAAACCTGCCGTACTCTGTCTCACAATGAGTGACTGTACTGCACTGGAACTTGATGATATGGCCCTCGTCAGGCCTTTGGTTTAAGTGCTAACAGTTGAGAAGTGGTGCTGTATCGGCTCTCTAAAAAGATATCAAACATAGGTAAGGGGCTGAGCTGATGTCAGTAAGCTTCCACCATGGTACTACACCACTAGAAACTTCTTCCACCTTCTACTGATTTAACATTTACACCATCTTTTTACAGTCTTCCCACTACTGTTTTATTTACTTCAGCTGGCTTTGCCCTTGTTTTCTTATTTTTCCTCAGAGCTGAGACTCTACACTATACCTTAAAAAGAAACTGTGACAGAAAGAAAGAAATGTGTGGCAGTGCTTTAATTGAAGGCTGAGGCAGCCTTTTACATTCTGACAGGTGTTAATACTGTTTTCCAGTTTTGCAAATACTCTTCCACAGGTGGAGGACCCCAGATGGACAATATGACTTTTTCAAATTAATGGCATTGTAATTAAAGATATTCCAGCATACCATAAAATAATGCAGCAATGTTTGTTAAACAGAAAAGGTGTTTTGAAATGCTGTGATCATCTGATATACAAAACAGCTTCTAATTTGTTCTCCTCTTCTGGTAATAATTGCCAGTAGTCACTAGATAAGATTTGTCGTGGTTTAAGCCCAGCTGGCAACTCAGTACCACACAGCTGTTCACTCACTCCCCTCTTCCCTGCTCCCTGGGTGGGATGGAGGGGAGAATGAAAAGAATATAAACCCCATGGGCTGAGATAAGAACAGTCCAATAACTAAAGTACAGCATAATAAAACACTACTTCTACTACTACTAATAAGGGAAATAACAACTGGAGAGAATATAAAAGGGGAAAGGAAAAAAACAATAAACAGAAGTGATGCACAATACAATTGCTCACCACCCATTGACCGATACCCAGCCTGACGTGAGCAGCAATCTAGCTCTTCAAGGGTAACTTCCCCCAGTTTATATGCCAGGCATGACGTGCTGTGGTATGGAATACCCCTTTGGTTAGTTTGGGTCAGATGTCCTGTCTCTGTTCCCTCCTGGCTTCTTGTGCGCCTCCTCACTGGCAGAACATGGGAGACTGAAATGTCCTTGATCAGAGTAAGCATTACTTGGCAACAGCTAAACCATTGCTGTGTTATCAGTGTTGTTCTCAGACTAGAGCCAAAGCACAGCACTGCACCAGTGACTAGGAAGAAAATTAACTCTATCTCAGCTGAAACCAGGACAGATTAGATTGGTGGTAAGTCACTGATACTGGGCAGCAGATAGTTATCTTTACAGATGTATTTCTTATAGCCATTAAAGAACTTTAATGAAAAAAAAAAAAAAAAGTGAATGCTGTTAAAGAGCAATAGTAAATAGGGAAATAAGTCCTTTTTATCTCATTTAATGATGACCCTCACGTTTTCTAGGAGGGCATAACACTGTTAAGATTTCAGACATTAGCACAGCAGGACTTGATAAGGTGGAATTTGAATAAACCCAGTTCCTCCATTTGGAAAGACTTCCTTTTTCTGCATAGTAAGATTCCTAAACTCATTGCCCAAGTCCTTCTCACCCATCTTTTTACCTGAAAGCCATCATTAAAATATTATTTCATAGAAGTTCTCAAAAATGTTTATTGTGGAATTTTTAGAAAGTGTAAATGGAAATGGAGAAAAAAATGAAGGCTAGGAAGGGTAAGCTCATTATATGTATTCCTTAAAGTTTCTTTAAAGCCTCAAACTGGGCACCTTGGGAGCTAGAATATAAATTTCTATGTCTTAGTAAATGAGCGTAATGATTCTTATAATGTTTTGGTTTGACTCTCAGAATTTTGGGGTATTAATAGGAAATAATTCCTCTATATTCCCCTCCTACATCTGTTAAAGAAAGTTTCCTACTTTTAAGGCTTCTGCTTGTGCATATTTTGCTGAATTTATTTATTTATTTTTTTAACTTCTTCAGATGTTCAGAACTTTTGAAGGAATCTCTTTAGATTCATGATACTGGAAACAGTAGCAGCTGGAGGCTTCCCTGTAAAATTTCCTGTTGTTGTAGATTGACCTTAAGAAAATCTCATTCTATTATTTACATGTACATGCTGGTTTATAGTGTATTTATAATTACTGCCAAATCCATTGTTTTTAATTTTGAGACCACTAATAAGAGGCTCCTGAAATCTTCTTGGGAGCAGGAAGTCAGTTTAATAATGAATACAATGTCTACTATACTTGCTTTAATTCCTCTTGCTTACTATTTATTAAACATCACCATAGTGGCTAGCCTGTATGAACCACAAACAAACATTGTCCCTTTCAGTTCTTCACCACTTAAGCAAGTGTCAGTAACATAAGTGACCTGTTGGAAATCTTAAGGTCTCACACTAAAATACAGAGTGCCCACTACAGGAAAGACATAACAAAGCACAGCTGCCACATAGACAATGTAACCTGCCAACTCTTTCCGTTTCTGATCAGGCACAACTGGTATTTTCTCTGCTCTGGATTTTAATTAGTGATGGCATATTTTGGAGACGGCACATCCAGAAGTGCTGATAAAGGAGTGAGATAAGCAAATGAGTCTATACATGCTGTACAACTACATAGTGACCTCGCATTTGTTGGATCTTGTAAAGTTTTTACAGGAAGTTTGAAAACCTTTAGGAAATTCAGTTTTGTTCAGTTTCTATGTGATTTTGATTTTTTTACGGTTTTGTTCTTAGCTGATTTTTCTGGCTTTACACGATTCGTTAATGAAAATTATATTTTTAAGTCTGAATTTTGAGACGCATATTGATTCAGAATAATTTTCTTAATACTGCTTTTGACATGCAGAATCTGTTGAGGCTAAAATATAGTAATTTATAGACTCAGTAAACAGTGTTCACTCATGACCTTTCTGCGCAAAGGCTGTCTGCTACAGAAGCCCTATTAAAGACTTCTAGATGCCTAATACAGTCCCTCTGTGTGTTGGTACTACAGTAGGTCAAGGAACTCCTTTTAGTCAGTATTGAGATTCACTTTGTAGTGGCATTTCAAAAAGGCTGGAAGAGTTGCCCTATACTACTCACACTTCATAATCGCTAATCTCAGGTCTTTTCAGGGTAACTGATTCTGTAATGTAAATAAAAAATTAAGGCTGTGTTTTTAAACCAAGGCATAATGGCAAATGGAAAGCTTGCCTTTTACTCAAAAAAGATACTTATGAAGACTGAACAACAAAACAAAATTTCTGAAATAGTTTGCTTTTTCTTATCAACTGAAAAATATTTTTAAAAAACTGTATTGCACTTAAGAATGCAAATATCAAGGCTTTATTTTTAAACTCCTGCAACTAGTTAAACCTTCACTGTTTTTTAAAACATAAATAACAGCAGAAAATGCATGTAATACTGAAAAATAATCCAAGTCCTTACATACTGAAAATAGATATTATCATGAAAATAACCATTTCGTGGTTTTATGAACATGTAATTACAAAACACAAACTAACTGTAGAGAAAATTCTTCTGAAGAGACTTTGAAATGTCAAAATTATAATTGTCAACTAGTCTTACTGAAAATTGCAATAGTACTCTTGGAGTTAGAGTACTAGCTCGTTGTGCAGTGTCTGCAAATCATGAAATAAATCTTACTTATAAACATATGCATACAGTACTGTGAGGCATGGAGCACTTTGTCTCGGAGACATTTAAATCCATGCTTACCTTAAAAGCAAAGCAGGTGTGTAAGTGCTTTGCTGGATCAGGGCCAGCACCTTGCAAGACTGACCTCACAGAGTCAGGATCTCCCTCCCTGCCTCCTGGTGTGAAGATGACCTTGCTTACAGCACACTTGCATGGTGGTTGCATGAAGCAGTGGTTCTTCAGAAACACTCAGTGTTCAGGCACCATTTCCCTGGCCATGGCAGGGGGGTTGGAACTAGATGATCTTAAGGTCCTTTCTAACCCTAACTATTCTATGATTCTATGAAGCACAGAACAGTTTTTTCATGTCTTTCTGGAGGAGAAGGTGGAATATTTGAGTTTTGAGAAAAAGTGTGATGTATACGAAGTATTATGTGGCATTTTACTTCAGAGTATAGGTTTCTTCATTTTCCATTGTTCTTGCTTTTAAGTAGTTTATTCAGGTTAGATAAAAGTAAATAAACTATTTTATGAACATGAATAATTACAGGGAACTTGCACTCAAAACATGATTCAGCATCTCAAAATTAGAAAACATGGAGTCCATACTAGGCCATTGTGCCAAAGAAATACATCATATTCCTGTTTGTACTCCAATTTGTTTGAGACACAAGATACTGAATACATAATGAGTCCATATAGTTTAGTTACACGCATACGATAATTTAGGGTTCAGTTTTTCTGGTTAGTATTTCCAAAGCATTCCCAATTTTATGAGAACACCAGCCAATAGGCTAATAGTAGAGCTCTTAAACTGTCATTGAACAAAAGTTTTCAGCACAGCTCAGAGGTATAGGAAGAAGTGTTCCATTTGCTTACTATTCCATATTGTTCTCATGGCCTTCATCATATACTCCACCAATTATAAAATATACAAACTAGAAAAAAGGTGGCCAGAAATGTTCAGACTGCATTGCATCACTGTCTAGAGGGAGAGAATTTAACTTACTTTTTCAAACTTTTGTGGTTTTTTATTTGGATCAAGGATTTTTCTATACATATAGTTCTATTGGTGTGTAAAGCACACTGACTTGTATTAAATAGTTTATTATACAGAAATACAGCAAATATAACCAAGGCAACAAGAAAATTTCACTGTGCTTTGTGTCTAATTGTTATTTATTGACATGGGGTCCACAGCAGGCCTTATAGTTTCAAGAATTATTTTCAGAAAAATATCTTCTTTTAATTTTTGCAAATGACATTTTCAACTCTACATTGTCAAGAATGCAGAGCTTAAGAAGACCAGAAAACTTGACAGTATATTATGCCAGGGAGTGACAATTTAAAAAAAAAAAATCCAGTTCCAAGTGTAAGTTTAAAAATGTAACTAAAAGCCTTCATCAAAGTTTAAAGAGCTTCTTGCGCTTTTAGCATTTGCTTATTCTGATTTATTGACAATGACACACCTAGCAACAGTCATTCCCGATGAAGCAGTGAAGTAATGGACTTCAGGAGAAAAGGGGAAAAAACAAGTAGGTGCTGCACACGGGAGAGAGACCGCTGATTACAGACCACTAATTTGTTATGCACTCTGGCAAATCAGCAGTGATTCATATGACAAATAAGGAGAAAAAATTAACAGCTGTCATGTTGTGATGTGTTAATTTCCTGACAGTCTCTGCACTGAAGCCAATTACTGATTTAAGGGCAGGGAGAGAGAGCCCTGTTCAAGCTTCTAATTAGGCTTCTTCAAGACTAAAAGGATAAAAGCAAAAATAAGAGCAAAAGAATGAAGCAGGTAGCTGCAGCTTCATAAAGCATACATGCTTTAAAATCCTCAATTAAATAGCTTTAAGCTTAAGTGTGTTTAAGATAAGAATTTAGAAACATTTATTCACTTTTATGCATGACCCTGTGTTTTAGTCTTTTGTGTAGTAATTGGGAGATACAGCAAACCCAAGGGTCTGCATTGCCCTCCTTCTGCTGTCGTCCAGGTTCCTGGATATAATCTGCTTGTAATACCTTTGTTTAGCAACATCAACACCTATTCATCAACACGCTTTATACACAACCAGTAAAGGGACATCAACAAGTTTGCTAGGTTTTTTGCCCCTAAGACAGGTCTTTTTAACTTCAAGGAGACATAATTACTGTTTAAGGGTTTGGCTCTGACTCCTACATTATATGAGCAGTCCTTACTCTCATGAGAGGACCAAGTAGGGTCATATGAATAAGAAACCCTTGACATATGTAGAGAGCTGAGCTAGTTCTGTAAGCTATAAGTGCCTTCACTTTGAAGCTAATTGGAAATGAGGGCAATCAGTATCTAGCACGATGGAGTCCAGTGTGAGGCAAGACCTGGAAAGGAATAGCTGTGTTGAAGAAATACTGAGGTAGCAGGTGATTTGTGCTATGGCCACCATATGGTTTCCAAATGAGCCTTATGTAGCTCACTTAGCCGTATGTGACGTGCATTGTCCAACAAATAAACCGGGTGTGGAATCAAGCATTCGAGTGAAGTAGCTGATTTTGTGAGAAATATTTCGTTAATGTAATGCCTAAAAATTAGACCTGGGTTTCCTGTTGACCCACAATTTAAACCTACAATGTAAAACTGTCAACTGACTCTAAAGAGCTTTTATCTTCTTTTTTTTTTTTTTTTTTTTTTTTTTTGGCATTTACTCAGTGATGTGTGCTATGAAAATCAGAAGTTAGTCACCAGTAAGAAAGGATGGTTTTTTCCCAAAAGGAAGGAAAAATTTCATCCACGCAATACTTTTCGTTTTTTATTTCATACTAAGATGGTCCATGGACTTTTACAGGTTCCTACCAAAGTTTTTTTGAATTCTTGTTTGCTTCCTTAAAAAACAATTGTAGCAAAAATTTTGAAAAATTAATTTGAATTTTAAAATGGACAGCCATCTCTTAGTTTTACATTATAGCTCCTTTCATTTGAGTTTAAAATACAGCTCTTTCTTGTTCCATGAATGGGTAGAAAATAAACAGGAAGCTGGAACAATGGCTGAAACACAACTTCCCAGGAAATTAAGATGCAAATATGATGTGACTTCTTAAAATCACTGAATTTACATTAGGAAAAAAAGAAATGTATCTGATAAAGTACTGATAGAGTACCAATGCCATGTTACAGCAAACTGATTCTGTAGCTGGACACTGGACTATTTTACCCCAATGTTTCTGATGTCACTGCTTCCTTTTTCTCCTTCCTCCACTACTCAAACAGGGTCTGATTTTGGAGAAGCTTGCTACAGCGCAGGCTGCAGAGCAATGTAAATAAATTGTAAGCAAGGTTTAGGATAATTTGACAATTCTAAACTCTGTATTATTCCAGCTCAGCTTCTACCAGCAACCCTAAAATCTATGTGTGGTATTTGCACTACACTTCAATCACTGTTATAAGCATAAAGTAACAAAGTCCTAATCACTAGATGGGATTAACTGGAGAACAAAGTGATAGTGGGGAAAATGAACTTAAAATATGTGTGTGATATGTGCCCTAAACTTAATACTATCAAATATAAATAAATACATGTAAAGTCAATGTGATAATTAAGTGACAGTGGAAAAATACACAAGAGACTGTCTCTACTGGGAAAATCAGCTCGCAGCAATTTTAAATCTACTGACTGCAACTCTTCCCCACCTTTATTAGACAAGTCTAGTTAACAATAATTTTTGTGGTCTCTGAGCAATTGTATGAGGCAGATTTTGTGCTTTTTTCTAGTTTTTAGGAATTTAGAAATCTAAATTCGTGTCATTAGTCCTTATCCTGGTAAATGTTTGCACTGTAACAGGACAGATGTTTTATTTTTAATACTTATTACTGATTTTTTTCCTATAAATAATAGTAGTTATGTTATTGTAAGAGATGGTAAGACCTTTCTGACATTGATTTTGTTTGCAACTTCATCCTTATGCTTGACGGGATGGATAGAAGTAATTCAGTCTCTAGGCTTGCTCAGTCCTGACCTACTATCAATTCGATTGAAATATGTCTACATTGAGTGTATTATCTTTTTCGGAAGGATAACTAAGTGAATTAAGCACATGCAATACTTATCACTGTCCAAGCTAACTTATACTTTATTGATTTATAGTGCCCATCATAAGCGTAAAGGCGTTCTGCACTATTTTATGCACATGGACTGCTTCAAGCACCTTTGAAATGCAGCCACTTCTGTCATTAATTTGCTTTTATACTAGATTGTTCCCATAGTCAACTGCTAGCTCGAAGCAGAGTCTTTAAAACAGGTTTCAACATTCCTTCTTACACTCTGTACTAGTTAGGCCAAATCCTGGAGTCCTCACCAATATATCGCTTGACTTTAGGAGTGCTGCAGACCTATGCATAAACATGTTGAGTGTTGCTATTCCTGGGCGTAACTCCTGCCCTGTGTCTCCTGCTCTGTAACATAGAATCATAGAATGGAATCATAGAATAGTTAGGGTTGGAAAGGACTTTAAGATGATCGAGTACTAACCCCCTTGCCATGGGCAGGAACACATCGCACTAAACCATGCCATCCATGCAACATAGTAGCTTGTTCTTGCTAAGTAAAATTGGACGGCAAAAGGGAAGCAGCGCAGCCCGGGAAAGCAGACATGTATGATCTCCTGCAGGATCTACATGGATGCAATAGGGGGTAGGATTTTTGCATGATCTTCCAATTTTTTCTTCTGTAAAAGTAAGGGACAATCCGACTCTTGGGGCATATTTAATCCTCATCCCAGGAAATCTGTCACTGAAGTCAGTAACTGTTTTGCCTGAGTAAGTATTGAGTAAAGACTGAAGGCTTTGGCCTAACATTTACATCAAATATGGCCTTCCCAAATTCATTAATTCCTGTTTTAAAATTACATTGTCCATATCTCTTTTTACTGTCCCTGACCCCTTTTGCACACTCTCACCATTAACACTCCCAGTCACAGATATCTGGAAATGTATTCTGTCATCAGTAATACATTCAACCTGACTCATATTCATAACCCACTCCAAGGTACCGGGATGAAGAGCATGGCCATGGGTTACTAAACACTGGATTTATAAAATGCAAAGAAAGAAATATGCTGTACTTAAAAGTATCAGAGCACATTTTGCCGTGTGTTTGATCTCTTACACGTGGTCTTGTGCCACAGTCTGCATTAAAAGCAATTAATAATATCAACTCCTGTGTGAGAAGCACTGGTGGATTTTACCTATTCTATATATTTAACTTTCTCTGCAATGATGAATAAATTAATCCCATTAATATTTAATTAACTTTAAGTTGAAAGGTGATACCTAACTTACCCAATTTACTGTTCTGTAGCTGGTTTAACTTTGGATCATGTGATTTTAATTCTTTCCGTATGACCAGGTGACTAAAGGGAAAAAAAAAAAAAAAAAGAAGGGAAATGCACAGATTAATTTCATTCTTTAACCTTCCTAATGCATCTGCTTGCTTGCATCGAGTCGCAGACAGCAGATCATCACATGATTTATAGTAGTGACCGCTGCCTGCATCTCTCAGGCTAATGACACATACACTAAAGTCATTGATTTGTATGAATAGCCTCCGCTCTTCATTTATCACAATTTAATGTAAGAGTTTGCAATGCAGAAAAAAATTTCACATGGGAAGCATGGCCCCACAGGCCTGACCGCTAAGCAGTTATGAATCATTTGCTGCCTTTTAATATATAGACTATTCTATTCCTGAAAATGCCCTATAAGGTCGTATTTCTTTACAGAACACCACTACAATTAAAAACCAAAAGTAGATGTTTTAAGATAACATATATATGAAGCATGATCAAGTTAAACCTTTGTTAGCATTTTATCTTTCTTGTTTTTAATACTTCATAAAAAGCAAAGTTTATCATTGATGCAAGAGGGACTATTCATTTAACTTTAATAAAGTTGTGCCTTATTTTGTGACTTCAAATTTGGCACATAAAATTCATTATCTGCCTTTGTAGTACACAGAACTCCAGTAAGAATACTGACCTAAAATCAGAGAAATACTCTGAGCAAGTAGGATCTGACAAATTGTTTTTTCCTCAAGATATAAATATATCAGTTCAGGTGTAACTTAGAAGAGAATTAATGCTTTTGCAAATATGTTGCTTAGGATAGCTTAGAATGGCTATATTTTAGTTAATATTTATTTTAGATAAGCCTGCACATTGAGGACAACAACTATTTGTTCAGAAATTAAAGGTTTAGGTTTTTTTGTGGTTTTTTTTGTTTTTTTTTTTTTTTTTGTTTTTCTTTTAAATATAAAATAAAAAGCCTCATATCAATGTTTAAGTTCTCAGTACAGTCTTGCTGGTCACGAAATCATAGTTTTCATCAGAGAAGGAAAACTGAAGTAGTGTTTGTGGTTCCAAAAATAGATAGTTAACAAACAATTAACCTAAGCTCTTCTGAGAAACATATACCTTATTTTTCATTACTTGAAGCATGAAGTAAGGACACAGTATAAAACAGGAGTCAGAGTTCAGACAATATATTTTCTCTTTTCATTTCATTTCGTAAATGAAGGGAAAATATATACAATATTATAACCTATCCCAGGCATTTAAAACTTTTATCCTTATTTCGTAAGCATTAATTACTATTAAATTCTAATGATTTTGGCAATATTTGTACATGTGCAGAAAAAGTTTCTACTATATCAGCCACTGCAACTGTAAAGTTATTTCACTGTAAATATACACTTTTATGCAAATGCCTCTCAAAGATTGAAAACTATGTAATTTCTGAACTTTCTTTCTCTTGCATTGCTTGGTAGGGACCATGAGTTAGATTAGCAATATTCAACGGCTTCCATGCAGCTTCCATGAAATAAGATATGCTTCAACTTCTAGTCTGAACTGTAGTCCAGTCTCGTCACCCTTCAGTTTGGATATCATGCATAAATGTTGTAAAGCTATGAAAGATGGGTTCAATTCTTGTTAGAAAACACTAGAACAGGAAGGAAGAGGGTACAAGTGGTTTAAAAAAAAATATAAAAGTCAGAAAGCCTTCTTCGATTTGAAATCATTTGGATCTTTGAAAAAAAAAAAAAAAAGCACAGCAGTATATAGCCCTTCATCTTTAAACTCATAAAATATATGAACATTCCCTTTGAGTTCAGGTTTATAGTGCTACTTCTGAAAAGATTTTGAGAACTGCAGTTTAGATGTTAGACATTGCTAGTAGTAATAATGAGGATAATAGGCATGTTAATGTGGACTATCAACATTAACTTTGAACTTTTTTGGGTTTGGTACTATGTTTAAAATATTTTTACCACCTTGGTATCTTAGCATCATACAACAATTATCAAATTATTTTAATTTCCTGTGTAATATATTTAATAAAAATCTGCACAAAGCACATTGTTTAGCCAGGAGATTGGAATATTTTCCTTTTCATCAGTTGCATTCTCTTGGGTGTATCTGTCTCAAACGTCTCTCCTGAGAATGAATACCAGAGGGTTTAGATTTGTGCTAAGCTTTTAAGACTTTCAGAAACCCCTATTATTTACTTGGTAAATGTGTATTTCCCTAAGATTATAATAATTTTGGCATTTTTTTAAATTTTTTTTCACATTCTTTCTAGGGTTTTCATAACATTTTAATTACTCCTTTCATAGGAATATTATGTCTGGGTGCCATTGGTTCCCAACAGCAAATGTTCTAAAAAAGGGATTTTTTTCAAACAAGGACCCCAAATTTTCACCCTGATTCAGTGAGACACTTGGCCATTCAGTTTTTTTCAAGCAGATGAGCATATTCAGCCAGCTGGATTAGCCACATGCCCATGGGCAGGTCTGCCATGCTCATACCATCTCCACTTCAGTCTTATGCTAGTGTGGTTATGCAGCTTCCAAACTGCTGTTGGCTTGTTTCCAGCTGTGTGGCTCCACACGCAAGCATAGCTGGGATGCAGCTCTCTGCACCTGACTACCTAGGCATGCCCTAAGGCACATCTGCACTTGTGCAGCCTCCACTGCTGCTTCGACTCCTAAGACATTTCTGAGATTTAGCAGAATGTTGATCTTGGTCCATCTAAATGGATATTGAACAGCATATCAGAATTAGGCTGTGCCATGCCTTGACTGCCCTCCATGGTTGCCTGAGTGACAGTCATGGCAGGATATTTGACAGAAAGAGGGAAGACTGCTGAAGTATCCCACTAAGATGCTAGAAATGGACTCTGTCCTCATTTCATATTGGGTTCTGCAGAGCATCTTGGGGCCATGTTGCACAATCTATACAGTAAATAGAAGCGCTCCTTACTAGAGTCCAGAGCAAAGACGGAGATGTGTTTTGTAATGAGAACAATTGTTCATTGTATTTCTTTCCTAATCTCCACTCCTACAGTTCACAGGATTCCCTCTTGCTATATGCCTAGGCGTATACTGAAACTAGTATTTTTCCTTTTTTTCAGGGTCCTCCTTTATTTTGATTTTTGAGGTTTGCTCAAAGCAGTGTGCAAGAGCAATATTACATTAGTTGTACAAACCTTGCTGAGTATTCTGGAATATCCTTTTTTGTTGTATAATCTAGGTACTTATTTTGGTTCATTTCTTTTATAAAACATGTGTAACAGCTTTGGGTGGCCTTGAGTATTTTCCATCTTGCTAGCAAACAGGAGCTTGTGAATTTTTGAAATATATTTTAAGAATTTCTAAACAAAAATAGCATTAAACCAAAGTTGATTCTCTAAACATATGCACCACGCAAATAATAGAATACTAACTGCAGCTATGCAACTTCTTAACAAAATTCTTTGAGAATGCCTCTGTTTAGGAGCTCTCAGCTGGCAAAAGCATGTCTGTTCTAGCCTTTCTTCCTGCTCTTTTGTAAGCCCTAGGTTGTAATTCTTACAGAGAAAAGACAACACAGAAATACTCATGGTACCTCTCTAAACAATTTGGGTCAGCGCATTGGACACTCAGGATGCAACTTGCACCAAGATAACTGGTATCCCTGCACTGAGTGATGAAGTGCGGCTGTGCCAAAGGAAAAAGATTATCTCCATTCCATTATATTTGTGCGGAATCCTCCAACTGGTGACACAGAGCATGTGAAGAATCACTAAAATGATCTGGGGCATCTAAAGAGCAGACCTAAGTCATTCAAGCGTAGTCTAGAGGACTGGAAAGCAATCCTCATAACCCTTACTCACCAAGGCAACTTAGGTTGTAAAGGAAAAGTTGCTAAATGAAACATTCAGCAATTAAAAGACAAAGAGCAATGTCAATTTGCATATTGTAAACAGTGTGAGGTCTTAAAAAATTACTTTCCCTTATGAACCTGATTGAGAAATGAAAAAATTGTTAGAATAGGCTGCTTGCTAAAAACTAAAGCTAAAAATCCCAATCTGTTACAGTATTGAAAGTATTTACTGGGTTAGTAGTTGAACGAGTGCTACAGGAAAGATGAGCTTTGTGAAACACCATGAGTCATTTTTATAGGAACTGCTCAAGATGTTGCCTAAAGGTTTAGAGTTCCAGTCAGTATGGAAATACTTAATGGGAAGTAAGGAGATATAGCAAATAAAAACCAAACCAAAACAAGGAGAAACAAGAAGCAAAATATGTTCCTGTATATAGTGCATAGTGCTAGAATATCTGATTGACAACTGCTCTGTTGATTTCTTAGAAAAATCAGTGAAGACAGATGTAGCAAGATGTATGAAGGCAGAAATGTATAAATGTAGAAAAGGTAATGTTATTCTTTCATAAAATATGAACACTCACGAAATCAAAATCTGTCAAACACAGCCAGTCTCTCTAGGCAGTTGGCAGCGCCACCTGAGATGCAGCTTGTTTTGCTTTAGAAGATTCTACAACTTAGCAAGATACAGTTTTAGAAATATACTGATGTATTTTTCTTACTTCAAGTTTGTATCTCCTCTTGTGAGACCTCACTTGGGAGTATTGTGTGCAGTTCTGGTGTCCTTAACATAAGAAGGACATGGAACTGTTGGAACAAGTCCAGTGCAGGGTCACGAGGGTGATCAGGGGGCTCAAGCACCTCCTGTATGAAGACAGGCTGAGAAAGTTGGGGCTGTTCAGCCTGGAGAAGAGAAGGCTGTGTGGAGACCTCATAGCAGCCCTCCAATATCTGAAGGGGGGCTATAGGGATGCTGGGGAGGGACTCTTCGTTAGGGATTGTGATAGGTGAAGTAGTAATAGGATAGTGATAGGAGAAGGGGTAACGGGTTCAAACTTAAACAAGGGAAGTTTACGTTAGATATAAGGAAGAAGTGCTTTGCTGTGAGGGTGGTGAGGCACTGGAATGGGTTGCCCAACGAAGTTGTGAATGCTCCATCCCTGGAGGTGTTCAAGGCGAGGTTGGACAAAGCTTTGGGTGACATGGTTTAGTGTGGGGTGTTCCTGCCCATGGCAGTGGGGTTGGAACTAGATGATCTTAAGGTCCTTTCCAAGCCTAACTATTCTATTCTATTCTATTCTATTCTATTCTATTCTATTCTATTCTATTCTAATATTCTATTCTAGTATTCTAGTATTCTATTCTATTTTCCAGATTCTCCTGTGTAGTCTGATACCTGACAGTAGTATGTGTCTCTACTCCCTATCAATAATCCCTTTGCTGATTTCTGCTTGCTACAATTTTTGTCTATGCTACTCATAGATCCCCATAATCCCCAGTTTCCTCTTTCACACTTGACTGTGTTTTCAGCTATTCTTGAGCAGTCCTTACTGAGACCATGTTCATAGTGACTAACCTGGCCTCATCTCGTCTAAAAGCTGTAATGGGACAGGACAGCTTCATTTCCATTTCTCAGGAGCATTAGTAAGTGTTGGTCATCCTGGATGAGAATAACATGCAATGAGATTTTGAATATATTAAAAGACTGTGTCCACTGTCTCAGAGGAGAAAGAAATCTCATCTTTCCCTTAACATTTAGCATGGGGGAAAAGTGGCTTAATCCCTGATATACTTCTGCTAGTTTTATGAGGATGCACATGAATCCATCATGTTTTACTTTGCTAGTGATTGAACCTTCCCTAAGAACCATATAGACAGACTTATGTGTAGCAAAATTGAACACTTTGAAGATTTTTTTTTAATTAACTTCTCCCCACCCTCCACCAAGAGACTCATCCTTCTTCAGCCTCAGTAAATAGAATAAAAAATCAGATATTTATTTCTGGCCCCTAACCCTTTCTTTTACCAACCTGGACACAAGCTCAGATGCCATTTTAGTGTCCAATATTAACTCTCAGGAAAGTGCTAAGAAAGTGAATTAATTGAGTGTGAACTTCAGCCGAGTTAAATAACATCACACACTGACTTGTATTGTTCATTAGATTTCTTGATGCAAAGGTGGTTTCTGCCATAAAGGTACCTATGTTTTAATCATTTCTCACAGAAAACTGGGGAAAGAACATAAAGCACTCTGCTGTGTAACAACTGCTTCATAGGTGCTAGAAGCATGAGGAATGTTATTAATACCATCTCCAAAGGCTCTAGCACATCTTAAATTGTGTTACAAGAAATTCAGCTTCAATTTCATCAGTCCCAAAGTATCTGGTCTTTTGCAAGACCAGGTTGGTGTATATCTATTTATATAGATTAAAAAAAACCAAAAACCTGACTAAGTTATGAGTGCATATAATTAACTACAAGGATATTGATCATTTTCATGTCCCATATAAACACTTTTCATTTTTTCCTTGCTTTAAATGTAGAAGCCTTTAAAGGGGTAGGGCAAAAAAAAAAAAAAAAAAAAAAATCTTTTCTTACCCAATGTTCTGAAAACTGGATCCTATTCTTATCCTGTGTCACTGGCTAATGCTTGTCTCAGCTGATCAGTATGACGCTGTAATGGAAGAACTGTTTAGATTAGAAGAATCAACTGCTCTCAAGAAGAGACTGCAAGCCTGGTGCCACACTTCCCTGCATCTATTCGTCTGGAGAGGAAAAGACTCCGCATTGGTCAGGGAGAGGAGGAAGAGTTATACTAATGACAGTAACATTGACTGAAGGAACCAAAGTGATGTATGACCATCTCAGTGTTTTATTCTGATTGTCAGACTAGAGTAGCAGCCCCTCTAAGTAGTTGTATGGTGTAGCAGAGGCTGCTTCTCACTATTGTGAGGAGGAATAGGATAAAGTAGGTCTGAAGGTATAAGAGGGAGAGAGGGAGTTATACAGGTTGAGAGATCTAGTTCTATTTGGGCAGATACAGAGTGAGAGTTTGCTAATATACATGTATATATATGGGATAAAAGCAATGCAAGCTCTATGACTTTATAGAAATTTGAGTAAAGCAGTTTAGTTAGATGTGAGCATGTTACTACAAAATTATTTGTGCAGGGTTTCCTGCACAAATTACTACCCTATTCGTCCTTGTTTCACAGTAGTACTTTTGGTAACAATGGGAAAACTTGCACAGACTTGCTACTCCTCATCTGGTCTTCACCAAACTTGTGGCATTATCATAGATGCTACTATCTTGTTGTGTCACTCCACCTCATTCAATGCTTTCCCACTGCAGATAGCATCTGGTCTCCACTGTGTTTGATTTGCACATTAAACTTTTACTCTCATGATTTTCCTGTCCTTAGTTATGTAACAGCACTATGCCCAGCCAACTGCAAGACATGGTGAAAACTTCAGTGCTTAGGCCTTGTGGATTACTATTTCTTGTGTCAGCCCGTCCAGGTAGTGGCCGTAAACAGTATCTCCCAGACCTGTCAAATCTATCACTCTTCTATTTCAAATACTGACAGGCCTTGGTAAAGCACATTTTAAATAGATCTGTTCTCTGTCACTGCCCTGACAATAATACATGAATCCACAATCACAGTGATTTTAGAAACAGGCATACAACATGAACTGGAAAAACCTGATCCTGTTAAAGATTACTTGGATGGGTATTTTAAAGGGAATATTTTTACACTAACATCTTTAAGAGTATTATGTGTCTCTAATCCTGAATCTCTGGGTTGTTTTTTTTTTTTTGTGGTCTTGATTCCTTATCTTGACTCTTCAAATATTCCTCATTTTTCTTGTGGCTACTTCAGACTGTTCCCTTGGTTTTCAAGGCCTTCTGCTAAAAATGCTTCCACACTGTGTCTAGATATCCAATAATTTGATCAATCGTAACTCCCCTTCCACTGAGCTTAATTCCAGAGTCATAACAGATGTTGTCTGAAAGAAAGCAATGCCATTTGTTTTCTCACTGGACATTAAAGATAGAACTATATTTATCATACGAAGAATCTGATGGCAAAAGAATGTCTTCAATGCTAATACCATCCAATAAGAAAACTTAGCTAAAGATTAGTGACAACAACAGTATCAGAAGGCATGGATGACCAGTTATATGTGTAATTACTGATTTGACTGTGTAGTAATACACTTGAAGCACAAACTAAGTTGAAAAAATGTTGGTTTCTGCTCTCTTCTGGTCCACAGTACTCTGTTGCTAATAGGTTTGGTCTAAACTCACCAGTCACCCCAGTGACCTGCCATGGTAAGTTAGTAAATACTCATATTTAACAGAGCTGATTGATACTAAAATTTAATGAGTAGGAATAATGTCTCTTTATGACTAAGCAACATGTTTTGAGTTTTCACAGTTCTGTGTGAATTGTTTCTGATGTTGCTGAGGTCTTGTTGCCTGCAATTGGATGTGTTCAATATGAACATGCTGGCAGATTTAATTTTCTCACTTTTCTGAAAGAGTTGCTTTAAATTTGAACTTTAAGAGAACAATGGTTCAGATACAGGGATCATTTTGCTCTCTGGATAATATATTCATAGGACTATTGTCTGAAAAAGAAGTTGTGGATTTGCCTAAAAGCTCCATTTCATTCTGAAGCTTTTAGAGGTGTTTTCATGTGGCTGTCTAGGCTTTGAGTTGAAATTCACCCTGGCCATAGCAAAAAGCAATCTAATGTCCATATTGAATGGTTTAACATTATAGAGTTATTGGTAATAACATTATCATTGTTACTAAAATGTTACTGTTGATTCCAAATATCTATTCCATTTCAGGTTCTGAGCAGAGGTACACACACTTCTCTCTCCATGTGCAACTAACTTTTCAAAAACATTGAAAGTAATATAGTGACATTTCTTTGCCATTTTCTCCGAATTACCTTAAAATTTAAAGTATGGAATAGAAGCACCAAAAGTGTATCAGTAACATTTAAGCTTCTGGTGGGTAAGCAATTCTGGGTCTTTGGTTACGTTCAGGTGCATAGCTCTTACACAATGAAGGCATAAGTCAATTCTTAGTTACTTTGATATGGTAATGTCTCACTAATGGAACTATGGAATAACATAAGACAGGATTCTCAACACCTCCCACAATACTGTGTAAAATACAGTTTTTCACAACAGTCTCCTCCAGTTTTTAATATTATCTCTTATTCTGTAGTAATAGGAGTCTATATGCAGTGTTTTCACCCCTTTACAGACTGATAATGAGCGAATGTTCATGTGGTCTGTTACACAACACTAAGCTCTTATTTCACTGTCTGCAGTTATGTTCAGTAAGTACAATATGAACATCATCTCAATTAACAGAGTACCTTTAGGGCTTTTCTTAGCCAACTATTCTAGCACACTTGTCCATACTGTCATCAGCACCTAATCAACTAATGATGGCTGAAAATGAGGAAGGCCAATCCCAATAAATCCGAAGGATAGTAATTTTTCTCTTTTAATGCCCTTCTCCCTCCTTCTTCCTTCTTCCTACGGCACATTGCAGTAAATTAATGTCATAGTGGTTATTACAGTAGCACCGCTATGGCAAGTATTCAACCAACGATCCTCGAATATTTTACCTCAGCATTTATTTGTCCATAAAATAAAATAGGATTTATTACAGCACTCTCTGTTTTGAGGACTGCATGGACAGCAGCTGTGACAACTCCTTATCTCCACTACAGGTAAAGATATAGGGGATGTTTCCCTGAACCTAAAGAGAAACAAGGAACATAGAAGTCAGTCAACTACGCAACCACAGTGGTACACAAATTATAAAATAAATAAATATAAGCATAAAAATCTCTCCTTGTACCTAATAAGAACCCTAAGAAAAATAATTCAGTAATTCTGTCCTTAAAAGGACTCAGTAAATTAAAGGGGTATTCATTGCTTTGGAGATTACTGTGTCCAAATCAGATATAGGATTTTGAGATCGAAAGATGGAAAGATAAATGTGAGGAATTATTGTTACAAGTCCTATTCAGAGAGGGCATAACAGAAGGAATTACAAATAGAAAAAAAAATCTTGGTCAATAAAATTTTACAGAGGTTTATGGTGAGTGTTTTTCACTTAAAAAATAAATGGTTTTGACTATATGAAAGGCTCCACCTTACAGAAAAAAATCCCAGATTATAAAGCATTGGTTCTGAAGGCAGCCCTGTGGAGAAACAACTACTGGCTTAGAGATATTCATATTTTCAGCTGCATGTAAATTTCTCTGTGTCATTAACATCTCTGAGCTCTGTAATTAGGTCTCTCCTGATCTGGTTATAGTTTCTGTACATTATGAGTTTGCAAGCCTCCCTAGGGAAACACAAGGCCAGCCTTACAGGGTTTCCCCTTTCTGTTCCACAGGTTTGCTCTAATCTTGAGCAAGTACATCCTAGCAACTGCTTGCTTTGAGGTTACAGTGAGATCCCAGTGGCAAGTGTGAAGGGCTTTATAAGCATTATCAGTCTTTGCCAGCGCAAGTCTCTACCAGTACACCAAAGCTAGAACAGCTCCATTATTCATAGATGCCGTACTTTTGCCTAACTGGCACTTCTCATTTTAAATCCATTCTCTTAGTGTTTGTCTTCCCCAAATTTTTCTCCAATTTCCAATTATAATTATGACTTTATTTTTGCATCTGTTTTTTGGTAAAAGAAACATATATTTTTGCAATATGAAACGTGTATTTTAAAACTTAGCAGTGTTTGAAAAAAATGTTCCTTTTTGAATAAATATTATTTCATTAAATGAAATATGACATATAAATCAAAATGTTTGTCTTTCTGTTCTGCTTCAATCTGGTAAGCATGGGAGAATCCAAGTACAAAGAGAAAAGTTTATTTATTAAAGGATGTTTGCATTTGGATAAGTTTGTTCAGAACACCTTGTCTAGAGCATTATATCCAATAAATGCTGTCCTCAGAATAAGGAAGTGCCCGTTCCGTGGCCTGGCTATATCTTGATTTTTCTTGAATATGGTTTCTGCTTAGGTATGACAGAATAATGGATAATAAAGATAGAAAACCAATAAAGAGGAAAAAAATCATATATAGAATCACTTAGAATGAATTCTGTGTGCAATTACTTGCATTTTTGCTAACTACTGTATAAACAACACTTTTAACGAGGCAAATTGGAAACTTGAAGACAAATCTGCTTAGGGATATAGCTTCAATTTATTTCACAATGATAACCGAAAACTTTGTTTCTGCTGTGTTGCAGTCAATTTCCACTGAGCTCAAACTCTGAATGTGTGATTAATCATATGAGCACTGGGGTTGCCAATAAATACCAAAACCTTAAAACTATAACAACTTGCTCATTTTGTGCGGTCATTCCAAATAGCTAAACAACCAGAAATTGTCAATGTACACCAAGATCAATACTCCGGGGTCTCTACATAAGATTGATTTCCCTCTCTGAGGATTTCATCTCTCTCATCAACAAAAACATTTTGTCCTCCCTAAATAATCCGATCAAATGCCATCTTCCTGTGGAACAGTGAGAGGTTTAAATTGTTTGGATTAATCTCTGCTTTGAGGTGGTCTGGAAAGTCTCTGTAACTTTGTCAAATATAGCCTTGGAAGGAGAATTGTTGTTTTGTGGTTTGATATGTGCTAAAAATAAACAAATAACGAGGGTGTCTAAAAATGGTGTTGTGCTTGAAAAATAATATATGTGGGAGAAAATACATTTTAAAGCCCTTCCTTCTAATGCAGAACACGATAATTGTCAGTGTATTCCTTCTTTTCAAGGCCTACAAACTCCTCTCTATTGAAGATGGGGAAGGAGAATAAAAGGCATGGGAACAGATTCAGGGGAGATGACAGGAAAAGGGAATCGCAGAAGCCCACAGAGATCTTTCCAGAAGATACATGGATCAAATCAGAGATAAGACTAAAGGAATTGTTACCTCTTATAGCCGTCTGCCTTCTATGGACAGCAAATACACAGGTAAAGTTTAATAGAAATATGCTGAGTAGTTCAGATTCCAATTCTCTGTCTGCATCTCCTTCAGAAAATCATTTTGCACATTTTCAGCTGTGAAAGATCAAGCAGAAATAATGTTTCAAATAAAGCTTTGCAACTGATGGGACAGGTTGCAGGCAAGCAGTATGGCAAAGACTGCTATAGCAGAGATAACTGCTTTGCATAACTTTCTTGTCCATTATGTAAAACAGCCTTTCCACAAACATTGTGAATTGGATCAGTGGAGATTTTGTGATCTTTATCCAACATGTTCTTGAAGGATGACAGAACACAGACCCAGGTTCTTCATTAATTCTCTGTTTGCTCTAAGTAGGATGCTGTATGATCAAGTTCTATCCCAAGTACATTTGAAATTACATAATTTGTTTTTTAAACTTTTGGTGTTTTGGAAGTGTTGGCCAACAGCTTTTACGACTGGCATCCCTGTCCCAACAGCAGAACATGATGGTCAGACTTTGCATTCGCAGACAACTGTGTGTATTAACTGTATTTAGAAGCAGCTAACTCTATGCACAGGAGCAGGCAGGCCAGCCTGGGAAACAGACACTCTTGGAATTTTATGCTGAGATTTCTGGTACAGCGGTGTGTTTGTGTCATCCTGATTAGACTTTCCAGGCTGAGGCAAACAATTGGTGTTTAAATGTTAGGTTGAAATTACCAAAATGGTGGCCACACAGGCCAAGTATGATTTGCTTTCATCTTGGACTGGTACTAGCTCAGAAATATTAAAAGAGCTGTGCTGGAACCCTGTATAACATAGCCTTTCTAAGTGGAATAATTTTTAATTAGGTTATAGGTTAGGTTATCTTAGTTTCGAAGATCAGCATCAAAACAGCAAATTGGCTTTGAAGCAACTGAATATTTATAAACATGTAAAGAACAGATTGCTGTGTAAAATACAGATATCCTCACATTATCTGTGGCCTTAGCTTTGCCTTGATCGACATGTAGACTTCTTTTTGACTCTTCTGTTGCAAAAAATTCTCCTTTGTAGAGCTGAACAACAAATCTTTCCAATGTCATTGTACAAACCAGTATACATTAAATTTGAACAGAAAATTATTTTCAGTAAGATGAAGCATAAATTACTTCTTTATAAATATCACAAAGATGGGAAATGCATTTGAAAGACATAACTGAAGGAAGAAAATATCACTTTATTCTACTGAAAGCTAAAAATAAATTCCAAGGGGCATGCCTGCTACTGTCAGGAGTGCATATGGATTTCTTACTGACATTGGATTCTCCAAACTGAATGTCAGACTCACCAAGAACAGGGTGGTAGTGGTGGTGGGAGGTGGGGCTCAGGTTTTAGGCTAGAAAGCTAAACTTATTATTAGAAGGGCAAGATGAAACATCGTGGTTATCATAAGGAAAACCTGTAAAACGTATTTGAACATTATCTTGGGGCAAATACAAGTGTCACATGTTAACAATAGTTAGGCAAAAATATCATGCTATAGTGTTATGACTCTAGGGCCCTATTTATTTAACAGGAAAACACTACAGGGTACACACGCACACCAGAAATTTGAGAGGCAGAGAAAAGTATTTTTGAGGCTCTCACACATAAAAGAATAAAATGAAGCCTTAGTTATGTATGTTGTTAGATGACAGTGTCTGTAAATCCACTTGTAGATTTTTTGGATTAGATATATAATAATTTAACAGGTAAATATGTAGCACACAAAGATTTTATTCTTTTTTAAACAAAAGAATATTATCCTATATCTATATATATTTTGTTTGGTTTGGATTTTTTTTTTTTTTTTTATAAATTAAGTTAACACAAAAGGAAGAAATTAAATAGGCAGCCAGTTAGATTTATTCATATGCAGTCCACCAGGCAGATTAAAAAGCCCTCTAAGTTTGTGTCAGAATGGTTAGAAACATCTGCCAAATGGCCAGAGGGTACTGGTACTAAAAATACTTCACAGCTGGAAGATCTCAGCCTAGAGTTTTCAGGAGAAGAACAGTACAAACTAATAAATGAAGGGGTGTACATATCATCCCCCTGAATTCTTAAAGTAAGCCTCTGATCACACAGTGGCATAAACATGAGGTTAATGACAATGATCGGTTTTCTTATTTTAAGGGAGACATACCAGAAGGGTGTTACTCTGCAGTTGGCTGCTAGGTGACAGTGAACAACTCAAAACTCCTCTAAATTTGAATTTCTACTAAGCTTTCTTCACAATATCCTAACTAGTTGCAGCCCACCCTTAGATCCTTTGAACTGCTCTATGATCCTACCTACCAAGCTAACCTTCCTACTAGTTATGTCCAGCTACAGGTTAGTAGAACACAGCCATACTGCAGAAATGTGTGAAGGTCATACCTATATGAGGCAGAAATAGTTTGTTAGAGAAACTTTACCAGGACTTGATAGGGCACTTAATTTTGAAGCAGTCATTTAATAAACTTGATAAAGCAACAAAGCTTAAACTAATATGCAAGTAATTTTATATATAAAACTATAAACAAATCTTCATATATAAATAGCCATATATGTGATTTTATACATTTATTAGAAATTTAAAATTATTTGTTTGGGTAAAAATTTTGGAAAGTATCTGAAAAATTACTTGTTGCTACTTCTAAAATAAGAACAAAAAGATAGAAGAGATGTCTCTTAAGTACTTGGAAATTGACAGCAAAGCAACTCTGAAAAATCCTCCTGTCAGCACCAAGAACCCTAGAAACATTATTAATACTACCTAAATCAGAATTTGAAACTACTAGATTCTCAAAGAGCCGATGCAAGAGATGGGCACATATGTGAGTGGTTAGAGGGTTAGGATCTAAGAATCAAGTGTTTGGCTTTGTTTTTTAATAAATCATGCAAAAAAAAATTTGAGGAAATAAATTTGCAGAATACAAATTCAGGAATGCTAATTGCTGAGAGTTCCTTTATGTACTCCAATGTGTTAAAAGATGAATATTCAGTGGTTTAATAAGTTTGTGATCAGTCATGTCCAACAAGGAATAACTGTTATGAGAAGAAAGAGAGAGAACATCAATACTGAGCCTTTTGGTGTGATTCCTTTATGAACTAACCTTGTCCTTGTATTAGCAACATGCCCAGAATAAGGCATGTTCTGGGAGAGGCATGGCTCAGGGAGGCAGGGGTGGCATCCCTGTGGTTAAGATTGTAGGAAACAAGTTTGGGCTTGCACATTCTCACTGGGCACCTGGGAAAGCAGAAAGGTCAGCCTGAGCTCGGCAACTACTGCACAGGCTGCAAAAAGACAGTATGTTTGAAAGTATGTTTGTGCCAGCTCCCATTAGACCTGCATGGATGGCAGGTCCCACTGGGTGAAGTTGGTGTGTGGATACCAAGCTCTGGCAACAGCCTCCTCAGAGACTAATACATCATTCTACTGCAAAGCTGGGCTCTGCTCTTATAGAGGGAGTAACTGCACAGCGTGTTTCACTATGGGTTGCCCTTTAAAGGTAAATTTTCCTTTTGCAAGGTCTCTTTAGCCATATTGCATATCTGTGTGACTGCCTTTTCTCAAGCTGGAACAAAGGCTCGTCACAGTCTGTCTGTAAATAAATGATCAGAGGTCACAGGGGATCTCACAGAAAGGAATGGAAATCCTCATGTTTAGAGCCAATATCTAGAAGTGCTTTCTTTGAGACTCCTCTCTCAGCTCAAAGTAGTTCAATTAATTTGAACATGAGCAAGGAAAGTTTTACTACATCTCTTATGGAAGTATTTCCTTAGACACTCTAGTTATGCTCTTGCAGTTTCTATTATACCATTTTTAAGCAAAGAATTTGGCTTTCTGTTCTGGAGGTTGCATTCCTTTTTGGAGTATCATGCTCATTGTGGTTAAGCTGAGAAGCAGATAGATGCACAAGCTGATGTCCTGATCAGCATCTGCTTTATGACTGTACTCTATTTTATCACATTTGTCCATAATGTTATTCTGTTCATTTTCCAGTATGGAAAGTAGCAGAGAGAGGCCCTAAGCCTGCATATGTCAATATGAGCTCTGTAACCCAAACTGGGATTTTGTTGTTTCAGTAATGTTGCTAAGTGCTATAAAAAACCAAAACATTTTGTGTGTGACATTTTTTCAGAACTTAAGACTTTAGGTGCCTTCTTTTTCTTTGGGGTGGGGGGTTGGGCTTTTTTTGTAATTATTATTATTATTACTGCTACTACTATTATTATTATTTTCTTCCTTATTCATGACAATTCCTTAAATGTTTTGCGGTTCAAACCTAGGAAATGCAAAACGTGTCTAGAGAATGCTGTTAATTTTTTATCTTGGGGTGGTAATACAGAGATTTGCACCTAAGATAGAAATGCTTCTTTTTTGATACCTTTCTGTACTTCTGATGCTTGTTTAGGTTATGTGGCATGTACATTACAGTTATGGCAACATAGTAACACTTTAAATTAAGGTGATATTTATAAATATTTTATTATTTATGCAATATTCGATAACATGCTTGTAAAAAACCTTGGAAGTATGCCTTGAAACAGCAGACAAACTATTTGAACAATACTTACATCTTAAAATATTGTTGTAAGAGCTTATCACCTTGCTGTGGCAGCATTTTAAGCATTTATTGATGATGCGTTTTATAACGTGCCTTACAATAAGTTATTAAAGGATGTAGTGGCACCAACTAATCATTTCATAAACACGAATAAAGCATTTATACTGGGCACCTTAATTTAAAGTGCTTGTAGAAACTTGCATATAATGTTATGAACAGCTGACATGCAGTATTCTTGCTTCCTGTAGTGCCAAAGTGGTGTCATGTCCCAGTATACACAAGAGTCTGATGTGGAACTGGATCTTTATTGCTTCCAGCGATGGAGCTGGGAACTGCACAGCAATTCCAAACACAAAATGTTGTAAATTTCCTCCAAAAGTGAGTATGATGATGTACACAAACAACATGTAAGAGATTTTGGTGGCAAAGAACGTAGAAGCATGTTATTGCTGCTTTCGTATTTAAGAAAAAAATAAACATAAAAAAAGATAAAAATCTGTTTGTTTTTAACAATAATCCAACCTGTGTGTAAGAAAATGCTGTTCAGAGATAGAGCATATATTTAACACCTTGTCAAGCAATTAAGGGCCATGAATGATCATCAAAATTCAGTCAGCAAATAAATAATCTTTATATGCCAAAGAAAAAGTATTTATACCATCAGAATAGAACTCTGAGACACTTAGAAGATATATATTAAGAAAGAAATTCATACAGTAATACTAAAATAATTCTAAAAATCAGAAAATTATGGCAGGTAATTAAAAATCACGTGAAAAACACTGCTGCAATTCTTACTGTTGGCTATGATTTAGTAGGAGCATTTGAAGCAATGCTAAAAAAAAATAATGAAGTCATACCTATTCCCCTCCCCCTGCAGATATAGATTTTATTTGACCTATTGCTTTCAAACCAGAATAGCTTAAAAAAGCTCTCTTTACATGGTAAAACTCAAAGACAAAAGAGAGAATGCAAATCATTTCTATATTACATATATGTTGCTCCATCTGGCAAAATCAAATTAGATCTTTTCATCTCCTTACTGTAGAACAAAAACAGAGCAATATTATGAAATTTTGCAGGGCTTTATTTCTGGGTGTCTTTTGTGTCCAGTCTTTTAAACTCAGGTTTTTCTGCCTTTTTTACTGACAAGCCCACAATTTTCAGAAAAGAAAGCTAGCATTAATTAAGACAGTGCCAGCTGTAATTTTCTTGGGAAGTAAATTTCTGCACAACTAAAGGTTACAGAGACCTTTTCACTGTCAAAATTTACTACAGCCTGTGAATGTTAATGTTTCTAATGAAGACATGTTCTCTGTCCCTGAACTTAAAAGTACCCTGAGAAGAAGGCAAAGAGAAAAAAAACTCTATTTGACGAATGTATCTGGAGTCTGTGCATTAATGCAGGGTTATGCCTGCTGGTGCATATTGTAATTATAGTGTTTGGATAGCCTTGTTTTCTAAACAAGGAATATTGCTATAAATTGGCAATTTCGCATGAAGAGTAGGCTTGTAGTAGGGGCCTTATGTTACAAATAAGACAGTGGTATAATAAGCATTTAACCCATTAGACTTAGGGATATTCTCAGCTAAGTCTGGAGAGGAGCTGTAATATAGAATATGAAACGAAAAGGTATTTTCATTCTTTATATGAATACAGCAGAACACATTCATTATCTTCTAATGATAATTGTGTTTCTAATGACAATTTTTTCCTCCATTTTAAGTGAAATCAGCTGCTTCTGAAGAGAGGTATCTGGCTTTGCTTTTATATTTGTTTGTAGTCGATTGTATAGTAATCAGCCATATATAGTTGTATAGTTTTTGTTGTTCTGTGAATGTGCATTTTCCCCTATCCCTACAGTATTTATTGCCATGCAAAGTGGTAAATAAAAGAAAAAACTCAACATCTCTGGAAAGCTGATATTCTTCAGTTTTTTGCTGCCATGTATTTTGTGGGATATTTTATTTTTCTATTCTTTGTAGGGTGGGGTTTTGGGGTTTTTTGTTTGTTTGTTTTGGGGGGTTTGGGGGTTTGGTTTTTTTTTTTCTGAAGCAGAATGATAAGCTTAAAAAAAAAATCTGGGGTCTAATGCATGAGGTTCTCAAAACGAAAACTGCTATTGTGTGAAATTAGTCTTGATTAACCATGCAAGATCCTGGTCAATAGGGGTAAAAAAAAAAAAAAAAAAAATCCTAGTTCACAACTGTGTTGTTTAAAAATGCTAAAAGTAAAGGAATGCAGATTTTGCAGCATTTTAGAAATATGAGCATACCCATGTTTAATATGGAGCTGTTTTAAAAATGGGGCATTAGATTGCAAACAGAGTATTTATTCTGCATCAGAATGTTCAGACGGCTTTCTTTTCTTTTCCTTGCTCTTTGCCCCCACCCCCAGTTTCCAAGACTTAAGAGCCTGGATTTTTAAGACACAGCTTTATGGACAGAAATGAGCCAGGCTCTAATATCTCTTTGCATAAGGCAGTAAGTATCACAAGATTGCAAGTGGATAAAGAAATTCTATCCAAAGAGCAATAGAATGTTAGATATGTTTGTGTCAGGCTTTGTGGCAGTGGCAGAGCCTCAAAGTTTGGTTTGGAGTGGTTTTGCCATGCTGTTGATTTATATATCAGCTGCATTGATGAGGGTTGGCTTCTCATTCTGCCCATCAGCATTAGGGAATAGGATGGAGCAGTGGGAAAAAAACCCGTGTGAAATCAATGTCTTTGTAAATATCTATATGGACACTAGGATAATCTATTAAAAGCCATGAGTATCCTATACCAATAGAGATATCAGATCTCATTACCTATCCAATCCCTTTTTGCAACATGTAAATTGAACTTCATTTTGACTTTCTCCCCGTCCAACACATGCACATTACTGCTGAACACCCCTTCAAGATATCTCAAAAGCATATATTTCATGTTTTCATCAGTTTAATCTGCTACATGGTCAGTAGTTCAGAATAATTATTTAAGATCTGTTGGCTAATAAGTCAATATACTAAATACTGTAAGTCTAGTTAGTAACTTGATATGGCACTACATATATAAAGCACTACAGAATGGGATAAAAATGATGTAATACTGATGCATCAAAAATGATGCAATAGTGGTAGACTGCTAAGTGTAGGCAACAGTCACTACGAAGGGATATGTGAAAGGCAAATAATCTTCCTGAGAAAGAGGCATAGCTCAGCAACATAAAAAGGCATTCTAGTGCATAGCCAGGGATTGGAAGGATTCTCCCATGATATTTGAGCTTTTATTTAGAGATTGCACATGGATTTGCACAGATTTTAGTTACACCTAGACAAATCACTGGAGACATCATTATTGCCTTTTAAAAAGAGCTTGTTTCCACTTATTTTAAACCTGCTCCTAGTTGACTTAATCTGAGACCAAATACTCCTTGTTCAAGTGAAATAAGTACTTCACCCATTTCCTACTTGAATTGCTTTCAGATCTGACCTTTAGTTAATCTGCTGTAACTTAGTATGAAGATTCAAGCCTGAAGCCTTAAATGAAACCTTGAACATAGCCTTAAACTTCCTACTATAAGTAAATATAAGTAAGCAAAATAAGCAAAATGAATAAGCAAAAAAGTGACAGTTGCCATATGAAAATCATGTTTGGAAACATGAAGTTTCCAAACTTCAAAGAGGAAGTGACACAGTCATGTTACTAAGGTAAAAGATCCCTTTGCTACACATGCTCTGAACAGCTATCCTGTATCCTTTATGCTACCACGTCTTGACAGAGATTTTGAAGGAAGGTACATAAGAACTAAGAAAAAAATGTTGCTAAAACTTAATGAGAAACTAGAATATCTGAACTGTTAAAATTATTTTAATTGTTCTGCATTTTATTATGAAATGCAGGAATATTATTGTCTTGTTATTCTTTCTCAGGTAAGAAGACCTGGAATATCATTGTCTTCTCATCAACTACTCCTACTGATATGTTATTTAAAAAAAAAATAAAAATTAAATTTTACCTTACTCTGTTAATTAAGGCAGTACACCGCAACACTTTTTCTGCTAGTCCTCTTCTTAATGAACAGAGAGAAAGGCACTACTGGGGTATAGTTAAAAACAAAGATCTGAATATATTTACATCTATAGTTGAAATTTTTATATCTCTTTTTCTTTTTCCTTTTTTTTTTTTTTTTTTCCTCTTTCTGTCTGGTACTTGTAAAATATCTTGGAGATAGACAAAATATTTTACTTGAATTCATTTTACTATATTGGGGACGCTATCATTTTCAGAGCAGAAAATCTGTTATAAGAAGTCCTCCTGCTGTGTTTTCTCTTAGATGTCCTCAAAAATAAAGATGGGAAATCAAGTGAAATAAAGAAAAAAAAAGAAAGAAGAAAATAGATGCCATCTATCTTGGTTATTTTCTAAGGTTTTGTCTTATCACTCATGTTGCCAAATGGCTTGTTTTTAAAATAAATAAATAAAATCCTTGTTTCTTGATAGGCGAAGAGGAGAAATCGGCAGCAAATGGGTTAAAGATCAGTGAGAAAACCATTTAGATCAAGGCCCACTGAATAAACACCAAATTTCTGAAATATGAACAAGTGATACAGAAGGTTAATGGAAAAGATAATCCTTTGAGCATATGGAAAGGGCACTATGGAGAAGGTAGTGGTAGTTGCCATCACAATCCAAAAACCTTGACATTGAAGCTGAGTCACCACTTTGAGTCACCGCTTTTTGAGTAATGATTCTATTCGGTTCCTGTGTAATTCACCTATTCAGCTCCTGCGTCCTGGCATTTTTTTTTCATTGTCATGTATTTTATAATGGAACAGTAGCATATTGAGAAGTAAAATTTCTATTATATAGTCCCTTAACAGGTAATGCAAATAATCTGCCTGCAGTACTAGCCTCAAAAGAATGCAATTTTATAGATATTCTGTGTTTCCTACAGAACTGAAATGCATTCAGTAGTTACGTTCTGCACGGGGAAGCAATAGTGGAAGTATACTTAAGGTGACAGTTAAATCTCTGGCTATCATCCACTTAGAAATCATAGATCATAGAATGGTTTGGGTTGAAAGGGACCTTAAAGCTCATGTGGTTCCAACATGCTGCCACAGACAGGGACCCTTTCCACTAGACCAGGTTGCTCAAAGCCCTGTCCAACCTGGCCTTGAACACTCATAGGGATCTGTTGACTATTGTGGTGACTGTAAATGAAGACTCTTAAGTGTACTGAGAGCAGAAGGCTAGCCTAGAGGTCACTAGAAATTATATGTACACATATAAGGCTTCAGTCCATCCAGAGTTCTGTGGGGAGTGAAGGTGATAAAATTTGCATGAAAAAGAGTTTGGGAATGAGCTCTGAGGCCTTGGTGCTTTGACAAGCCCTGGGGCAATGAGTTGAAATGTTAAAAGACAGGGAAGGTAAACAAAGCAAGCCTTGGGAGGGTGGGCCAGGATGTAGTTGTGGCGGAAATCTCAGTTGAGGCCAGAGGATGCAGGGGTTGTGAGAGGGTCTGCAGCATTATGATTGGACTGTTTACCTGGAGAGTTCCACAGCGGCCAGTGAGACTGAACGTTGTATGCATGTGCAGGTTGGGAAAGTAGCGAACAAGGGGATAAAAAGGGCTTGGTGGTAATAAACAAGGATTTGAGTCTCTGCATCAACTTGAATCTGTCTTGTGAAATGCCACAGAGCTCGAATTTGGTAGGCTGATTTTTTTCCCCAAGGAAAATAATAACAGCTGAGCGTACTAGAAATGTGGCTTAAAAAAAAAAAAAAAAAAAAGGCACAATAGTTGAATAGTTCCATTACTAGTCATCATTTGTTTGGCACTTAGAGAGGGAGGTAGATCACAAAAGCATTGACTGAAACTAGAAGATGAGAACATGGTCCACGAATATTAACATGGGCAGCGCATACTCCCTTGTGACTCAGAATGAGTATTTTGCATGTGATTTATAAGGAAAAATAATTGTTTTATCTGATGCATTCCTTGCATGTGGCTGGAGCTAATATTCACCTTATTTAAAATTGAAATTCAACTGCCATATCAGTGTCGTAGACACTAAAGAAAAGTGAGAAATGGCTTTATTCACTAACATGACACAGTTACTCTTCTCCGCACAAGAGTATTGATTGGTGTTCTGCAAAGGAGCCTGATATGCTTTTTGCAAGGCTCCTGTTGTATGTTGTTTATTAGAAAAGGTTTTCCGAGTAACATGAAGAAAATCTGGAGATAATGTCCACATAAGTTTATGAATCGTGTCATTGGATCTGTTGAACCAAGAAACATTCCAGGAGGTTGGTTGTGTGTTAGTAGTGGCAGCCTCTGTTTCCACAGATTGCCAGAGTTCAAATTAGGCCAGATTGGGAAGCTGACATATTGCCTCCTGGACTAGTTTTGATCTTAAGAGTTGTATCAGCTTATCCTTATAATGTCCCTAACTCTCTATAACAAAGTGCATCTTATTTATTTATTGTTTGTTTGTTTGTTTGTTTGTTTATTTTTCTGAGTCCCTTGGGTATTTAGGGAATTCCAGTACCTAAGAATTTATCTTCAGCAAATATTTGAGAGATTCACGCTAGGCGTTTTCTGATCATATTACAGAGGTATCACAGTATCACAGTATGTTAGAGATTGGAAGGGACCTCAAAAGATCATCTAGTCCAATCCCCCTGCCAGAGCAGGAACACCTAGATAAGGTTACACAGGAATGTGTCCAGGCGGGTTTTGAATGTCTCCAGAGAAGGAGACTCCACAACCTCCCTGGGCAGCCTGTTCCAGTGTTCCGTCACCCTCACTGAGAAGAAGTTTCTTCTCAAGTTTAAGTGGAACCTCTTGTGCTCCAGTTTGTACTCATTACCCCTTGTCCTA
The DNA here is from genome assembly GCF_963264785.1 of Psittacula echo. Classification (NCBI taxonomy): domain Eukaryota; kingdom Metazoa; phylum Chordata; class Aves; order Psittaciformes; family Psittacidae; genus Psittacula; species Psittacula echo. The sequence continues at coordinate 92,994,855 of NC_137742.1, read as the reverse complement.
TCATTGTTTGCCACTGAGAAGAGCCTGGCTCCATCCTCGTGACACTCCCCCTTTATATATTTATATACACTAATAAGGTCACCCCTCAGTCTCCTCTTCTCCAAACTATAGAGACCCAGCTCCCTCAGCCTTTCCTCATAAGGGAGATGCTCCACTCCCTTAATCATCTCAGTTGCCCTGTGCTGGACTCTCTCCAGCAGGTCCCTGTCCTTCTTGAACTGAGGGGCCCAGAACAGGACACAATATTCCAGATGCGGTCTCACCAGGGCAGAGTAGAGGGGAAGGAGGACCTCTCTCGACCTACTGACCACCCCCCTTCTAATACACCCCAGGATGCCGTTGGCCTTCTTGGCCACAAGGGCACAGTGTTGGCTCATGGTCATCCTGCCGTCCACTAGGACCCCCAGGTCCCTCTCCCCTACACTACTCTCTAACAGCTCGTTCCCCAACCTATATTGGAACCTGGGGTTGTTCCTGCCCAGATGCAGGACTCTACACTTTCCCTTCTTATATTTCATCAAGTTACTCCCTGCCCAACTCTCCAGCCTGTCCAGGTCCCGCTGGATGGCAGCACAGCCTTCTGGCGTGTCAGCCACTCCTCCCAGCTTAGTGTTATCAGCAAACTTGCTGACAGTACACTCAGTTCCCTCATCTAAATCATTGATGAATATATTAAATAATACTGGTCCCAATACTGACCCTTGAGGCACTCCACTAGATACAGGCCTCCAACTAGACTCCGCCTCACAGACTACAACTCTCTGGCTTCTCTCCTTCAGCCAGTTTGCAGTCCACCTCACTACCTGATCATCCAGGCCACACTTCCTCAATTTAGCTATGAGGATGCTGTGGGAGACTGCGTCAAATGCTTTGCTGAAGTCAAGGCAGACCACATCCACCGCTCTGCCATCATCCAACCACTGTGTTATTTCCTCATAAAAGGCTATGAGGTTGGTCAAGCATGACTTCCCCTTGGTAAAGCCATGTTGACTGCCCCTCATAACCCTCTTATCCTTGATATGCCTTAAGATGGCATCAAGGATAAGGTGTTCCATCACTTTCCCAGGGATGGAAGTGAGGCTGACCGGTTTATAGTTACCCGGATCCTCCTTCTTGCCCTTTTTGAAGACTGGAGTGACATTTGCTTTCCTCCAGTCCTCAGGCACCTCTCCCATTTCCCAAGACTTGGTAAAGATGATGGAGAGTGGTCTAGCAATGACTTCCGCCAGTTCCCTCAGCACCCGCTGGTGCATCCCATCTGGACCCATGGATTTATGGATGTCCAGGTTGCTCAACTGGTCTCTAACCCATTCCTCATCGACTAAGGCAAACTGCTCCAGTGACCTGACTTCATCTGAGGTCACAGGAGTACAGGGCTCTTCAGGGCTGCCTCTGGCAGAGTAGACAGAGACAAAGAAGGCATTCAATAACTCTGCCATCTCAGTATCTTCTGTCACCAGGGCACCCATCCCATTCATCAGTGGGCCAACCTTGCCTCTGGTCTTAGTTTTATCAGCTATGTATTTGAAAAAGCTCTTTCTGCTGTCCTTGACCCCTCTGGCCAGATTTAATTCTAAGGAGGCCTTAGCCATCCTAGCTGCCTTCCTATATCCTCTAGCAGCAGCCTTATATTCCTCCCGAGTGGCCAGCCCCTCCTTCCATGACCTGTAAACTCTCCTCTTCCACTTGAGCATACCCAGCAGTTCCTTATTTAGCCACGCAGGTCTCCTGGCCCTCTTCCTTGACTTCCTACGTGTCGGGATGCTCTGCTCTTGAGCTTGGAATAAGCAATTCTTGAATGCCAACCAACTATCTTGGGCCCCTTTACCTTCAAGCAGCCTTGCCCATGGGATTTCCCCTAGCAATTGCTTGAAAAGGCCAAAGTTTGCCCTGCTAAAGCCCGGGGTTGCAATTCTACTTGCTATTGTACTGGTCCTACCACACAAGATCCTGAATTCCACCATCTCGTGGTCGCTGCAACCAAGGCAGCCCTCAACCTTTACTGCTGCGACCAGACCCTCCTAGTTCGTGAGGATGAGATACAGCAGCACTCCTCTCCTGGTTGGCTGATCCACCATTTGCATGAGGAAGTTATCATCCATAACTGAACCAGGTGTTCAGCAAAGATTAAGGAAGCTTTTATTAAAAGCTTTCTGGGTCGTTTTGGCTATCAAAATGGATGTACAGAAATAGAATATTCTGTGAGTGATCATAGTTTCCTAATACCATCTGAAGTTTCTTTTTGTAATATAGACATCTGCTTCTCAGGAAATGTATTAAAACTCTTAGAGAAACCATATCTCCTGACACTAAGCATTAAATCTGCACTGGTGCAAGTGGACTGCAACATCAAACTTAATGTTTATGAAGAACAGGTAGTGGGAAGGAGAGGAACCTGTCACTGAACATGCAAAGGAGAAGCCAGGCATCTGTGTTTGCATATGCGAGAGGAGAGATGCACTTCCCTGAGATTCTCAGGTCCTTCTTTAGTGTGACAGAAACCATGCACCATGCCAGTATGTATGTGTGAGATTATTAGGTTTTGAAAGCTTTCTTACTGGTGCTGCACTTAGATTTCTTTTTAATGTTTCTATTTACTGATAATGTCTATTACCTTGCAAGTAGATGTTGTATAGAAAAGCAACTGTTTGCTTGCAGTTTTTGCAAATTATTTACCTCTTTAAATAGTTTCAATATGGTTATACATAACAACATTTTTTAGTACTGTATCTTGGTCATGGCTATGAGATTTTTTTTTAATATTCTGAAGCCTTTAAATGCATTATAGTCTTATTCTTCCTTTGGTCCTGTGGAGAATCCGTAGTCGCTGACATTTGTACTTATTTGGTTAATAGCACCACTCTGTTTTTCCTAATTAGCTCAGCATTCACATGAAAAATGTTGGAAATACAGTGACAAGAGTATGGAGTTTATATCCTTTCTTAGCACTTTTTTGGTAGTGGTTCCATTATTGAATGTGGTAGTCTTGGGAAATCTCTGAATGTTGCTAACAATAGCCTTTGCCTAGTAGAATTCCAATTTGAAATCTCAAATTGCGTGATGAATCTGAAAGTTAAATACAGTAAAACCAGTGAAAAAATATTGAGAAAACTTTTGATTAGGTCTGGAATGTAATAAATGGAGCTGTTGGCACTAAACCACAATACAGTTACTTACAAACCCACCTCTGGTGTCAACAGCAATGAATTGAATCACAGAATGAGAGCTTTTAGAAGGCATGAGGTTAATTTTAGAGAAAGTGAATTATAAGTGAACTCAGAATTAGTTTCTGCAACAACAGGATAATCTAGAACTGACCTTAATGGTCAGGGTTTAAAATTTAAAGGATGCATCTCTACACAACAGCTGGCTGAAATATTCGTTTCTGGAGTGAATGTCAGCTGCTGGACAATTTCGCTGTTTGCAGAGTTATTGTAATTTAGATTTAATCAAAGAGGATTTAAGTGATGAATGAAATGATGAATTTCCAACTCTATGGATTACTGCCCTCTAATTGTGATAGTTTTTGTCATTTGAGGCTGGCTGCATAAAGATATTGAATAGAGTGTGAATTTCCATTACTCAAATCTCAAGAACAAAGCAAGTGCTGGAAATAAATGCTTGGGAGAGATTAACCTCCATATTTTCCACAGAAGAATTGAAGGCATCAAACAAGGCTAGAGGCAGGTAAATGAGTAGCAGACCAATGTAGTAGCCTCAATATGTAGTTAAACTATGGAACTCTTTGATAGATGATGCTGTGGGTGCTAAAAGTTTATGTGGGCTTAAAGCAAGGTTTGAAAAACATGTGGAAGAGAAATCTATTGGGAGTTACATAAAAAAACATAGCCATATCTGGCTTACAAAGTCCTCTAAGCTGAAAACGAAGGTTTGAAGGCTACTGGCAAATATCATATGCATTTGTCCAGTTCTTAAACTCCTTTAGGCATCTGCTTATTAGTGCTTTTAGAAAACCAGATACCAAGCTAGATTAACCTTCGATCTGGCTCAGTAAGGGAGCTCTCATCAAGACACTGCTGATAGGTATCTCTTCAAATGCAGATGATGATTCAAAGTGTTCTGGTCGTTTTGTCAGACTGAGAGAGTATCCACCCACCAAGCATCCCATGCCTTTTCTCTCTTTGCTGACTACTGGATTTCAATTTACCTGGTTCTAGAAAAAGGCAGTATAAAAAAGTCCTGCCTTAAAATTATCTGCTTTCTCAACAGGACACAGCAAGGGAAGACTATGGCATCAACTGTACCATTCATTTATTTATTACTGAATCCAATCCTAGATTTTTGACTTTCCTGTTCTAAAGGACTGGGATGGACTGGGGTCAAAAACTTCATCCTCTTCCAGAAGCCATTGTGATATTTGCAGTAATCAGCTAGAAGACCCTGATTAACTGCCATGGGGTTGTCAAGAGGGAAAATAGTCTTAGGAGTAATGCAAAGAATGGGCCAAAGCTTTTGAAACATGTTTGCAGAGTGCTATCACCGTCTTCTGTGGGCTGCCCTGAACAGTCCACATCTTTAACAACATGTTTTCTTTTGGTTTTCTGTATTGGGAAATCTAAATGGATGTTCTGGCCCAGAAGGCACTGATTAAACTTTAGAGGAAAAAGACGATTTGCCTCTCTTGACTGGACTGGTCCCAAGGTTTTTCTGTTTTATCACTGGGAAAGGCATTTTAGAAATGACAGTACTGAGTGAGGGAGAGGGAATTGCATTCATTTCTGGGTATTATTTATTGGATTTCTGAAAAGTGACCTGAGGAAAATGTTTATTTAAAATATTTACTGTAAATTACATTGTTAAGTGTGCTAGAACAAATGGTTAGTTAATGGTTTGCTGGCAAAAATAAAATCCTGGACCCCACACCTGTTTAGCTGTAGCCAACAAAGAAAACAATCTTTCGAGTGAAAACAAACCAAATGCCCTTGAATTTTTAAAGAAAATGTAACTCCTACATATAGCCCTAGAACAACACAGTCTGTTTGTTGGGAAGCATACTTAGTAGCAAGCTAAAAATCTCTTTGTTGTGAGACTGAACTATTGTCGTACATTTCATTCTCTTTGTCTTATTTGATAACGTCTATAGTACTATTCAGGGATAGATAATTTGTGTCTGTCACTGTACCTGTCAGAAAGGAGCAAGAACCTCAAGCAGCAACAGTCTATTTTATGGAGTTTTATTAGTACAATGAATGAAGGCCCAGTAGCATGCCCTGTAACACTTCTAAACTTTGGATTTTAAAAGGAATCATTATTAACAGTGAAAAACAACTAGAAGCTTGTTTTATGTACACTTTGTTAAAAGCTCCACATATTTTTAAGAAGAGATTAATCTACAGTAATTTGTCATCAGGCTCTGAGTAAATGCAACATAATCCATACAAATACAAAAGGTTCTGCAGGAAATCTGCAAACATACTGCAATCATGTGTTTGCATTTGTGACTCCTGAGTAGCTAACAGCAGCTGGATAAACTTTTACTCCTGCACAGAAGAGATACTTTGTGGGACTACAGCGGCGTACTGTTAGTCACATGTGATGCTTTCTTTGGCCACCATGTATGTTAATAACAGAAATGTGCACCAATTGCTGTCCCTCTGTCTCTCTGATTCTTTTCTTCCTCTTAACTTCTGCTCCCTAAAGGCCAATAACATTTTATAAAAGACCTTGATTACCTCGCAGCATATCCTGTTTTATCATTAAGCGTGCACACACATTCAATAAACTGTGCTGGAGATGTTTCTCATCTGCTACTTCCAGTAAAAGAAAAACTAACTGGCAAAGACTGCTCTACATGTTTTCAAGATCTCGAGATCATAGAATCATTGAGTGGTTTGGGTTGAAAGGGTTCCAATCCTCCTTCCACTAGACCAGGTTGCTCAAAGCCCCATCCAACCTGGCCTTGAGCTCTACCAGAGATGGGGCAGCCACAGCTTCTCTGGGCAATATGTGCCAGTGCCTCACCACCCTCATAGTGAAGAATTTCTTTCTCATGTGACAATTCTTTTAATAAAAATTTACTTTTCTAATGCTTTATAGGCTCTGCATCTCCATGCCAATATGACCCAGGTCTGTTGCCTTCTGACAGAAAGTCCTGCTGAATGCTGTGATTCAGTCCAGACCCAGTGGCTTTTCTGGGTTCTTTCTATTTATACAATGTTAATTTCTCAGCTCACACAAGCTTGTTTTACAAAGAGGCCATAGAGTATATTTTATTTTACAGTGGTGAGAGATTGCTGAAAAGAGTACATTCAGATAATCAGATTGTTCTTTGATTTATCCCGTCTTAAATATTACACGACATTTGAGAGGATCACTTTCTGCTACAGGGCTGGTATCACACTTGCTGCTCTAACTTTCAATATCGCAGAAGTAGGCATGCTTCACCAGAAATGTAAGAGTGCTCCAGGAAGGTGAGGAATCAATTGACAAGTCACTCAGGAAATAAACATGCAGAGCCACATGCTGTGATCTGTGCAGCTGAGATGTCAGCAGAAGTTCACAAACACTAATATGGGATGGATACAGACTGATCCACTATGAGTGGATCACTATATCCACTATAACCTTTGCAGTCATTAAGATATTGAGTCCAATAAATTCCTTTACAATAGAATGTAACACTATGCATATTTGCAACATAATAATACTGCTTCTTTTGCTCCAGTGCGGTGTCTCATTTGCTTGGATATTTCTGTCCTAGCAAAGAATACGCATTTATGGCACTACTCCGCCTACAGCTTGTCCAGGAACTTAAGCTGAACTTAAGTTCCCAGATATCCTGCAGCATGTAAATAGTCATCATAAACTTTGTGTTTGAGTAGCTCTAATTGAACTCACCTGTTGTTACCAGTTCCCACATCACATTTTAATCAGCATCAAAAGATATAATTCTAGAAAAATACTACTTGTATTGGTTTGGGTCTTTTCTGCAGTATTTTCTTTCTGCAGAAATGAAGCCTGTATACTATGTTTTCTTTGTGTCATCAACAGTCTTTTAAAAAATGTATTTCACTTTAAGTGATGGTGTCTCCAGCTGCCTTGTAGTGTGAATTTTTCAGTTTAGAGTACAATGTCTGGTGAAATAGAAGCTGTTCCTGTAAGTGCTGGGCAATCAAAAGGTAGGAATGGGAGAATTCACTGTGTCACTGCGTTAAGAGTTCATTCTTCTGCTTGTGAGAGAAATCCTGGGTCTAAAGGGAATTACAGTGGAGCCAAACAGGTGAAAAGAGAAAGAGAAATCTGTCTATATTTACATATATGAAAACTGACAGGTAGTACCTGCTTGAGATACTGATTAAGTGCAGTGGGAAAACTTTTATGTTTGCATGCATTTTTCTTTGGAATACAGTATGCTTGTGTACATTTAACAACCCTTTAGGCCAGTTTGTATATTGTCAGCCTCTTCTCTGTCAAGATAATGAACTTGAATCTGATTAGATAGAAAAGTATTTGAACTATTCAAATGCACAGTGGTTCATTTCGTTCTCCATAACTTTCATCTCCATAGTGGTCCTTTTGGTACTATTGTGGTAACTTGTTCCTCTATATGAGTTGTTCATTTGGTCTCTGGGATGTTATTTTTAATTCAGTTGCCTGTGTCATGAGAAAGTTATTGTCTTATTTCTTCCCCAAATCCCATATTTCTCTGCCTGTATAGAGCTGGTGGACATTGTGACAGAGAGGACATCCCTGACCTACATGTGACCACAGGCTGGTGCATCCTCTAGTTTAAAATGCTGGTGCTAACAAGCAAGGCAGAACAGTTATTACCCTGTCTGCCATGGCTCCTAAGAGCCATTTCTGTGGGGTTTTTGCAGTTTTGGAGGAGGTGGGGACAGGAAAACATATATATTTAAGTTACATGTTGAATGGGAGGCTCTTTCCTTACCGTGGTGAAGGTATTGATAGAACACCCTTCCCCTTCACTGTCTCTGCTCCATACTGTTGTCAATTGATAGGGCTTTTCAACAGTAAGACCACCTATTCCACAGTCACACAGCATGCTCCTAGATGAGATTTGGTGTCAGGTAATCATTGCTGTATATAGTAATAAATTATGTGTTTATATAACAGAATTCCCTTGGCCTTTCATATACTCAGACATGTTATCGAAGTGGTGCTATGACATTATGTATAATAGAAACAATAGGAAATTGCAAAACTATACAAACTGAGCCAAAGCAAGCTGAGTCCAAAAGTATGTTGCAGTGCAGTTATGTTATTTGCCTTAGGGCAAGAATCACACTTAAAGTAAGTTAATATCAAAACCCCCAAGGACTCATTCTGTGATGGACATGACACTTACTTATTTGAGAAATCACTGGAAGTCACTGTCATTGTACCTGTTAATATGGATAAGGAACTTGAATGGTACTTCCATTTAAATTCTGTGAACAAATTATATTAATTTGCTTAGTATATTTTGCCTCAAGCCGCCTGATAAAGTAAGACTGTCTCAAACTGCTGATTCAATTTTCCCATGTAAGCTTCCTTTTCCATGTGGCTTTACTACTCTTTCATATACCAAAATTCACCTCACTTCCTCCCACCACCACTTTTTGCAGTGGCCTTGTACTAGTGTAGGAGGCCAAGTCTACAGGCTGCCCTATTCGCCTGTTTAGATGAAGAGAAGGGTGAGTTTTGTCTTGTTTCTCACTTTTGCTAAGGCTTTGGAAGATCTTGCAGTCCTTTTTATTCATCCAGTTGTGACACCAACACTGGGAAATAGCATCTGTGCTGCTATAAGAAGTATGATGTATCAAGAGTTAATTTTCTATAGACATAATGATGTTTACACCAAGAATAATATTTTTACAATGTGAAGATATTGCATTCCTCACCTAATGGTCTGCTGAGCCAGGACTTTAACTCTTCC